>NC_136627.1:1653570-1931070 GCF_933228915.1 Telmatherina bonti | reverse complement strand
AGGAGCTCTGCTTGGCTTTTCTGAACATATAATCTGGCCTAAACCATTCTGATGATGTGTTCAGATCTCTTAAAACTCCAGCTGCCCCATGTGGTCGAGCTGCAAATGTTTAAAGTTTTATTGTAAAGCAATTCAAGTAATCCAGTCTACAATGACCAGACAGAGACCTAAACCATGAAGCGGGGTTTTTGTAAAACCGAATAACTTCCCCCCTCCGTCCAGTGAAAAAATAGTCCACACCACCTTGTTTGTTAAAAACAAATCCATCCACATCTATCTCTGTTACAAACAGCTGGGAACCCTGTTCAGTGGAGTTTCTTCCTGTCTGGAAGTCTGCAGGACTCCGTTTGTCTGCAGTTGTGTCTTTTATGAACGTTTAGCTTTTCCATCCGCTTCCTGTGTGAAATCTATCATTTCCATCATGGCTCCTACTGTGAGCTCAGAGTGACCGTTCATGAATTCTTTAAACAGACCTTGTTGTTAGTCAGACGGGAAACCTGGCCTGATAACCTGCAAGGCCACCAGCTGCCAGTCAGGTGCTTCCAGGCATGTTAGACATGTTAGACAGCAGAATCATCCTGTTTCAGTGAACATAGCTGATTCTGTAATGTATCTGCTTTCTTCAGCTCGACCCAGAACAGAGGAACTCCTGCACTGAAAAAACATGACTATGGTCATTGTTCCATTTTCTTTTACAGATTGTTGAGTCACTGCTGATGATTGTGTCTTATTCTTATCCCAACTGAGCTTGGTGGCATTGTTGTTCAAGTTTAGGTGGAAATATTTTAGAAGTGAATGCTAAAGATGATTATATACACAGCTCATATCCTCTGGTCTCATTATCATGAGATAGTAGTGCAGCATCAAGATGAGCAGTCTCAGTCATTCTCACAGGACTTTGACTGATTTCCTAGAACATCATTCTGTTCCTCTGCTCTGCGTGGGAAAAGGAGCGTACCCGACCTGTCAGTCACTTCCCTTTGGAAGGTGCGGGGCTCAAGACCCAATCATTATCTTTGACAATTCACTCATTCCAGAGTCCCATTGCACTGTTGTCGATGACCTTCTTATTGAGAAAGTTTCTTTTGTAAATCCAGACTTTTTTTCGTCGAAATGAAATTAGCATTTTCTTAACTTTTGCAAATAATGTTAATGTAAAACATTCTGTGTGGAATTTTATATATCTCATCTCATCTTCTACCTCTTATCCGGGGTCGGGTCGCGGGGGCAGCAGCCTAAGCAGGGAAGCCCAGACTTCCCTCTCCCCAGCCACATTTGCCAACTCTGCGGGGGGGATCCCGAGGCGTTCCCAGGCCAGCCGAGAGATATAATCCCTCCAGCGTGTCCTGGGTCTTCCCCGGGGTCTCCTCCCAGAGGGACGTGCCTGGAACACCTCACCAGGGAGGTCCAGGAGGCATCCTGACCAGATGCCCGAGCCACCTCAACTGGTTCCTCTCGATGCGGAGGAGCAGCGGCTCTACTCTGATCTCCTCCCGGATGACCGAGCTCCTCACCCTATCTCTAAGGGAGAGCCCGGCCACCCTGCGGAGGAAACCCATTTCAGCCGCCTGTATACGAGATCTCCTTCCTTCGGTCACGACCCACAGCTCATGACCATAGGTGAGGGTAGGAACGTAGATCGACTGGTAAATCGAGAGCTTCACCTTCTGGCTCAGCTCCTTCTTCGCCACGACAGACCGGCGCAGAGTCCGCATTACTGCAGACGCCGCACCGATCCGTCTGTCCATCTCACGCTCCATCCTTCCCTCACTCGTGAACAAGACCCCGAGATATTTAAACTCCTCCACTTGAGGCAGGACCTCACTCCCGACCCGGAGAGGGCAATCCACCCTATTCCGGCTGAGGACCATGGTCTCAGATTTGGAGGTGCTGATTCTCATCCCAGCCGCTTCACACTCGGCCGCGAATCACTCAAGTGAGAGCTGGAGATCACGACCAGATGAAGCCAACAGGACCATATCATCTGCAAAAAGCAGGGACCCAATCCTGAGGCCACCAAGCCACATCCCATCAACACCTCGGTTACGCCTAGAAATTTTGTCCATATAAGTTATGAACAGAATCGGTGATAAAGGGCAGCCTTGGTGGAGTCCAGTCCTCACCGGAAATGAATCTGACTTACTACCGGCAATGCAGACCAAGCTCTGACACCTGTCGTACAGGGACCGGACAGCTCGTACAAGGGGGTCCGGTACCCCATACTCCCGAAGTACCCCCCACAGGAGCCCCCGGGGGACGCGTTCGAACTCCTTCTCCAGGTCCACAAAGCGCATGTAGACTGGTTGGCCAAAATCCCATGCCCCCTCCAGGATCCCAAAGAGGGTATAGAGCTGGTCCACGGTTCCACGACCAGGACGAAAACCAAATAGCTCCTCCTCAATCCGATATTCGACTATCCGGCGGACCCTCCTCTCCAGGACCCCTGAATAGACCTTACCAGGGAGGCTGAGGACTGTGATTCCCCTGTAATTGGAACACACCCTCTGGTCCCCCTTCTTAAAAAGGGGGACCACCACCCCAGTCTGCCAGTCCGCACTGCCCCCGATGTCCACGCGATGCTGCAGAGGCGTGTCAGCCAGAACAGCCCCACAGCATCCAGAGCCTTAAGGAACTCCGGGCGGATCTCATCCACCCCCGGGGCCTTGCCGCCAAGGAGCTTTTTGACCACCTCAGCGACTTCAGCCCCAGAGATAGGAGAGTCCACCCCTGGGTCCCCCAGCTCTGCTTCCTCATCAGAAGACGTGTTTGCAGGATTGAGGAGGTCTTTGAAGCATTCTTTCCACTGACCCACAATGTCCCGAGTTGAGGTCAGCAGCTCCTCATCTCCACTGTACACAGTATTGATGGAGCACTGCTTCCCCCCCTCCAGAAGTCTTTCTCCATGGCCTCGCCGAACTCCTCCCACTCCTCCCCAGTTTTTGCCTCGGCGACAGCCGAAGCCGCATGCCGCTTAGCCCGCCGGTACCCATCAGCTGCCTCCAGAGTCCCACAGGCCAAGAAGGCCCGATAGGACTCCTTCTTCAGCTTGACGGCATCCCTCACTGCTGGTGTCCACCAACGAGTCCTGGGATTACCGCCACGACAGGCACCAACGACCTTACAGCCACAGCTCTGGCTGGCCGCCTCAGCAATAGAGGCACGGAACACAGCCCATTCGGACTCAATGTCCCCCGCCTCACCCGGGACATGTTCGAAGCTCTGCTGAAGGTGGGAGTTGAAGCTCGCTCTGACAGGGGACTCAGCCAGACGTTCCCAGCAGACCCTCACAGCACGTTTGGGCCTGCCAGCTCTGACCGGCTTCCTCCCCCACCATCTGAGCCAACTCACCACCAGGTGGTGATCAGTTGAAGCTCCGCCCCCCTCTTCACCCAAGAGTCCAAGGCATGTGGCCGCAGGTCCAACGATACGACTACAAAATTGATCATTGAACTGCGGCCCAGGGAATCCTGATGCCAGGTGTACATATGGACACTCTTATGTTGGAACATGGTGTTCGTTATGGACAATCCATGACGAGCACAGAAGTCCAATAACAAAACACCATTTGGGTTCAGAGGGGGGGGACCATGCCTCCCAATCACTCCCCTCCAGGTCTCACTGTCCCCCAGCAGAACAATGGAGTCCCCAGAAGGAGCACCCTCCAGCACTCCCTCCAAGGACTCCAGAAAGGGTGGGTACTCTGAACTGCTGTTCGGCGCATAAGCACAGACAACAGTCAGGACCCGTCCCCCCACCCGGAGGCGGAGGGAAACTACCCTTTCATCCACCGGGGTAAACCCCAACGTGCAGGCACCAAGCTGGGGGCTGATGAGAATGCCCACACCTGCTCGGCGCCTCTCACCATGAGCAACTCCAGAGTGGAAGAAGGTCCAGCCCCTCTCGAGGGTTCTGGTTCCAGAGCCCAAGCCATATATGTTGTACCTTTGGACCCGTTGCTGGGTAGCATGAACTTTGACTGAAAACATCTGACTATAGAAGCATTTAGGGAACATAGACCTACACCAGGCCAATTGCATCGTTTCCCAGTTATTCTAGGCATTATATTTGAGTTTGAAGCTTTAATAGCAAAATTATTCTTATCTATAAGATATATGTGCATTTCAAGCTAATTTATTTTTATTTCTGAGCCCAGAAGGGCTGGGATTGATGGAGTTATTGTCACAAATGTCTTTATTTACTTCAGACCGACCCTCTCCGTAGGCTGTCAGATCAGCCTGTGGGAAAAACGAGTGGATTGAGACTCTTCCGCATTAAGCCCCGCCTCCCGCCACTGCACTACATCGGGAGCGTGCACCGCACCTGCTTTCACCGTCATTGTAACATCTCATAAACAGAAGGATTAGGCTCATATGAACTCAATAAGAAAACAAACTACAATGTCAACACATAGCATACAGCCCTACATGTTGGAACCTGAATCAGAGCCTGAAAACGAAGTGGAAAACAGCAACCCACAGCAACGAATGCAGCAGGATGTCTCTCTTTGGTAAACTCACCAGCCATCGTTGGAAATAACTTTATCCCACGTTTTCCACCCTTTCGGCGCCATGGAAACCGAACGGAAAGCGTGCTTGAACTCAAACTCAAAACTCTAAAATTTATTTTCTAATGAACAGAAAAAGTGATTTTTCCATTCTAGAAGTTTCATAAAGTCACACCAGTTTTCAATAGATGCCGTGGATGATTTAAGCAGAAATGTTAAAGATTTAACAGATGTTTTATTTTAAAGTTTATCCTTTCTGGTTCAACAAACCTAAAAGGAAATTAGCTCCAAGTGACATTAATTCCTTCACCAAAGCAATCAAAATCAACCAGATATATGACTGATTGTTCCAAAAGTCACGGTAAACCAGATTTCTCCAGTTTAAATGCATCTTGGATGTGTTGGATATTGGACACTGACTGGACATTAGGTGGACATTTTGGACGTGTAACATGGCAGACAGCATTAAGCTCTTTGGTGAGACATGTCTAACATGTTGGTGAAGTGCTTTCACCATGCTAACCTGGTTCAGAAGTTAGCAGATGATGCTATTTCTTCTGCCACTGGCATGCACCCCTCCTCCCCAGCCTTCTTTCAGTCCTCTTCGGATCTGAGATGTGTTTCCTTTCAACACGCTGGAGTGGAGAGTCCCATCTGTGCTGCTTATCTTGCTGTGGCGAGGACCAGTAAACAGTCATTTCAGTGGCTGTCAGTCTGGTGAGGGCAGGCAGTCGTGTGGAACGGCATCAGTCCACGGCTGACAGAGACTTCTCTCTTCTCTGAACAATCTGCTTCTCAACCTGCCACATATTCATTTAGGGCTTATTTTTGTTTGATTTGTTATTTCTGAACCCATGCTGTCTGCATCCACATGAAGACAAACATGTTACTGATCAAAATGGTTTTTTCCTTTTGATTTCAGAATTAAGAACACAGATAAAAAAGAGCCATGAATGCCTCAGACTCCGACAAATTCCTCTGTAAACATGTGAGACGGTTAAACCTGACATGACGATGAGCGCTAGCCTGAACCCGGAGCAGACCAGGGAGGGATGAGCTGTGGATCCAGGAGGATTCTGGAGGTGAAACAGAAACCAGCAGAAAATGTCTAAATTCTGATTATTAGACTAACTTTAGTTTAAGCAGGAATATACTGAGTTTTCAGAGGAAAGCCTGTATCATGTGATCCAGTCTGTATCATGTGATCCAGTCTGTATCATGTGATCCAGTCTCCACTGGCCCAAAACCAGTTTGCAGATCTGTGTTTCCAGTCTCAGCCATGAATCTGAACGGGTTCAGGTCCTCTGCAGGACCCAATTTCAGCTCCTAATGGTAAAGAAAAATGAGTTTCAGGCATCGCAGATAGGATCTTTGTTTTTTTCTTCGAGAGATGAAAGTAGGCCTGACTCTATATGCGGCTGTGAAGATTGTGACTCGCTGCCTTTTTCATCTTTCCCCCATTGTACAGAATTAATGATCGCAGTTCTATCTGTCTGCAAACTGGGGGTCGGAGAGACGGAGGGGGCTGGGAATAAAGACAGGAGGATTACTGCCTGGAATACTGAAATAGAATTCCATTTCTTCTTGGAATAACTTGATGGGAATTCTCTCTCAACATAGTCACGTTTCTCTTTCTTCTCTTTTCATTCTCTCCATAAATCCTTTCATTTTTATTTCAGATGACTTGTCTGTGTATGCTTTATTATTTTCCAATGAAATCTGGACAATGGGACAAAAGGAGGAGGAGAAGAAGGAGGAGGAGGAGGGGGAGGAGAAGGAGGAGGCGGACACATTCAGATGATAATAAAGATGAGCCTTGAGGTTGCTTGGAGCAGGACCCAGATGAACTGGTCATTTTTCATTGGCAGAACTTGTTGGACTTATTAGTTTTATGAGTTTTGGTGCAGTTGATCTGCGGGGAAGCTAAAGTCCAAATCGAAGTGATGCTTCTCATCAAGGCTCCAAAATGAGATCATGTTGGTCCCAGAGGCATATGCCGAAGATTCCCAGGTCTGCAGGACTTTTATCTCCCTGACTGTCTTTCTGTTTTCGCTCCCTCCTCGCTGAGCTGAAAGAAGAGTGATGCTGTGACAAATGAAAACACTTGAGGCCAGAGAGGTGGTTTCTTCCCCTGATTGGCCAGCATGTACAGTTGTCTTGATAAGCTGTAAGAAAAATCAGCAAACAGGTCCTTTCATTCAGACAAATCCAGCCCAGTCAGATCCACGCGTTCGTGACCATGTGGACACCATGGCCGTCTCGTCTCCGATCAGCAGGAGCCCATGATTGCCATGGTGAGGAAAAATACCATGGAATTTGGTTCTATACTACAGATAACTGGTTCTATACTACCGATAACTGGTTCTGTACTACAAATAACTGGTTCTATACTGCAGATAACTGGTTCTATACTGCAGATAACTGGTTCTATACTACAGATAACTGGTTCTGTACTACAGATAACTGGTTCTGTACTGCAGATAACTGGTTCTATAGTACAGATAACTGGTTTTATTCTACAGATCACTGGTTCTGTACTACAGATAACTGGTTCTATACTGCAGATAACTGGTTCTGTACTACAGATAACTGGTTCTGTACTACAGATAACTGGTTCTATACTGCAGATAACTGGTTCTGTACTACAGATAACTGGTTCTATACTGCAGATGACTGGTTCTGTACTACAGATAACTGGTTCTATACTGCAGATAACTGGTTCTGTACTACAGATAACTTGTTCTGTACTACAGGTAACTGGTTCTGTACTACAGATAACTGGTTCTATACTGCAAATAACTAGTCCATTGCTGCAGGTAACTGGTTCTATACTACAGGCAACTGGTTCGATACTGCAGATAATTGGTTCTATTGTACAGATAACTAGTTCTATTCTACTGATAACTGGTCCTGCGCTGCAGATAACTGGTTCTATAGTACAGATAACTGGTCCTGTATTCTAGATAACTGGTTCTATACTACAGATAACTAGTTTGATACTACAGATAACTGGTTCTATTGTACAGATAACTAGTTCGATACTACAGATAACTGGTTGTATTGTACAGATAACTGGTTCTATTCTACAGATAACTAGTCCTTTGCTGCAGGTAACTGGTTCTATACTACAGAAAACTGGTTCGATACTGCAGATAATTGGTTCTATTGTACAGATAACTAGTTCTATTCTACAGATAACTGGTCCTGCGCTGCAGATAACCGGTTCTATACTGCAGATAACTGGTTCTATACTACAGATAACTGGTTCTATACTACAGATAACTGGTTCTGTACTACAGATAACTGGTTCTATACTGCAGATAACTGGTTCTGTACTACAGATAACTGGTTCTGTACTACAGATAACTGGTTCTATACTGCAGATTACTGGTTCTATACTACAGATAACTGGTTCTGTACTACAGATAACTGGTTCTATACTGCAGATAACTGGTTCTGTACTACAGATAACTGGTTCTATACTGCAGATCACTGGTTCTGTACTAGAGATAACTGGTTCTATACTACAGATAACTGGTTCTATACTGCAGATAACTGGTTCTGTACTACAGATAACTTGTACTGTACTACAGGTAACTGGTTCTGTACTACAGATAACTGGTTCTATACTACAAATAACTGGTTCTGTACTACAGATAACTGGTTTTGTACTACAGATAACTGGTTTTATACTACAGATAACTGGTTCTGTACTACAGATAACTGGTTCTATACTGCAGATCACTGGTTCTGTACTACAGATAACTGGTTCTGTACTACAGATAACTGGTTCTATACTGCAGATAACTGGTTCAATTCTACAGATAACTGGTTTTATACTACAGATAACTGGTTCGATACTGCAGATAAGTGGTACTATAGTACAGATAACTGGTCCTGTATTCTAGATAACTGGTTCTATACTACAGATAACTAGTTTGATACTACAGATAACTGGTTCTATTGTGCAGATAACTGGTTCTATTCTACAGATAACTGGTCCTGTACTGCCGATAACTGGTTCTATACTACAGATAACTAGTTTGATACTACAGATAACTGGTTGTATTGTACAGATAACTTGTTCTATACTGCAGATAACTGGTTCTGTACTACAGATAACTGGTTCTATACTGCAGATAACTAGTTCTTTACTACAGATAACTGGTTCTGTACTACAGATGACTGGTTCTGTACTGCAGATAACTGGTTCTGTACTACAGATAACTGGTTTTATACTACAGATAACTGGTTCTGTACTACAGGTAACTGGTTCTGTACTACAGATAACTGGTTCTATATTACAGATAACTAGTTCTATACTACAGATAACTGGTTCTGTACTACAGATAACTGGTTTTATACTACAGATAACTGGTTTTATACTACAGATAACTGGTTCTGTACTGCAGATAACTGGTTCTATAGTACAGATAACTGGTTCTGTACTGCAGATAACTGGTTCTATAGTACAGATAACTGGTTTTATTTTACAGATCACTGGTTCTGTACTACAGATAACTGGTTCTATACTGCAGATAACTGGTTCTGTACTACAGATAACTGGTTCTGTACTGCAGATAACTGGTTCTGTACTACAGATAACTGGTTTTATACTACAGATAACTGGTTCTGTACTACAGGTAACTGGTTCTGTACTACAGATAACTGGTTCTATATTACAGATAACTGGTTCTATACTACAAATAACTGGTTCTGTACTACAGATAACTGGTTTTATACTACAGATAACTGGTTTTATACTACAGATAACTGGTTCTGTACTGCAGATAACTGGTTCTATACTACAGATAACTGGTTCTATACTGCAGATAACTGGTTCTGTACTACAGATGACTGGTTCTGTACTGCAGATAACTGGTTCTGTACTACAGATAACTGGTTCTATACTGCAGATAACTGGTTCTGTACTACAGATAACTGGTTCTGTACTACACATAACTGGTTCTTTACCACAGATAACTGGTTCTATACTACAGGTAACTGGTTCTATACTACAGATAACTGGTTTTATTCTATAGATTACTGGTCCTTTACTGCAGATAACTGGTTTTGTAGTACAGATAACTGGTTCTGTCCGGCAGATAACTGGTTCTATAGGACAGATAACTGGTTCAATTCTACAGATAACTGGTTTTATACTACAGATAACTGGTTCGATACTGCAGATAACTGGTACTATAGTACAGATAACTGGTCCTGTATTCTAGATAACTGGTTCTATACTACAGATAACTAGTTTGATACTACAGATAACTGGTTCTATTGTGCAGATAACTGGTTCTATTCTACAGATAACTGGTCCTGTACTACAGATAACTGGTTCTATACTACAGATAACTAGTTCGATACTACAGATAACTTGTTCTATTGTACAGATAACTGGTTCGATACTGCAGATAACTGGTACTATAGTACAGATAACTGGTCCTGTATTCTAGATAACTGGTTCTATACTACAGATAACTAGTTTGATACTACAGATAACTGGTTCTATTGTGCAGATAACTGGTTCTGTACTACAGATGACTGGTTCTGTACTGCAGATAACTGGTTCTGTACTACAGATAACTGGTTTTATACTACAGATAACTGGTTCTGTACTACAGGTAACTGGTTCTGTACTACAGATAACTGGTTCTATATTACAGATAACTAGTTCTATACTACAGATAACTGGTTCTGTACTACAGATAACTGGTTTTATACTACAGATAACTGGTTTTATACTACAGATAACTGGTTCTGTACTGCAGATAACTGGTTCTATAGTACAGATAACTGGTTCTGTACTGCAGATAACTGGTTCTATAGTACAGATAACTGGTTTTATTTTACAGATCACTGGTTCTGTACTACAGATAACTGGTTCTATACTGCAGATAACTGGTTCTGTACTACAGATAACTGGTTCTGTACTGCAGATAACTGGTTCTGTACTACAGATAACTGGTTTTATACTACAGATAACTGGTTCTGTACTACAGGTAACTGGTTCTGTACTACAGATAACTGGTTCTATATTACAGATAACTGGTTCTATACTACAAATAACTGGTTCTGTACTACAGATAACTGGTTTTATACTACAGATAACTGGTTTTATACTACAGATAACTGGTTCTGTACTGCAGATAACTGGTTCTATACTACAGATAACTGGTTCTATACTGCAGATAACTGGTTCTGTACTACAGATGACTGGTTCTGTACTACAGATAACTTGTTCTGTATTACAGGTAACTGGTTCTGTACTACAGATAACTGGTTCTATACTACAAATAACTGGTTCTGTACTACAGATAACTGGTTTTGTACTACAGATAACTGGTTTTATACTACAGATAACTGGTTCTGTACTGCAGATAACTGGTTCTGTACTACAGATAACTTGTTCTGTACTACAGATCACTGGTTCTGTACTACAGATAACTGGTTCTATACTGCAGATAACTGGTTCTGTACTACAGATAACTGGTTCTGTACTACACATAACTGGTTCTATACCACAGATAACTGGTTCGATACTGCAGATAAGTGGTACTATAGTACAGATAACTGGTCCTGTATTCTAGATAACTGGTTCTATACTACAGATAACTAGTTTGATACTACAGATAACTGGTTCTATTGTGCAGATAACTGGTTCTATTCTACAGATAACTGGTCCTGTACTGCCGATAACTGGTTCTATACTACAGATAACTAGTTTGATACTACAGATAACTGGTTGTATTGTACAGATAACTTGTTCTATACTGCAGATAACTGGTTCTGTACTACAGATAACTGGTTCTATACTGCAGATAACTAGTTCTTTACTACAGATAACTGGTTCTGTACTACAGATGACTGGTTCTGTACTGCAGATAACTGGTTCTGTACTACAGATAACTGGTTTTATACTACAGATAACTGGTTCTGTACTACAGGTAACTGGTTCTGTACTACAGATAACTGGTTCTATATTACAGATAACTAGTTCTATACTACAGATAACTGGTTCTGTACTACAGATAACTGGTTTTATACTACAGATAACTGGTTTTGTACTACAGATAACTGGTTCTGTACTGCAGATAACTGGTTCTATAGTACAGATAACTGGTTCTGTACTGCAGATAACTGGTTCTATAGTACAGATAACTGGTTTTATTTTACAGATCACTGGTTCTGTACTACAGATAACTGGTTCTATACTGCAGATAACTGGTTCTGTACTACAGATAACTGGTTCTGTACTGCAGATAACTGGTTCTGTACTACAGATAACTGGTTTTATACTACAGATAACTGGTTCTGTACTACAGGTAACTGGTTCTGTACTACAGATAACTGGTTCTATATTACAGATAACTGGTTCTATACTACAAATAACTGGTTCTGTACTACAGATAACTGGTTTTATACTACAGATAACTGGTTTTATACTACAGATAACTGGTTCTGTACTGCAGATAACTGGTTCTATACTACAGATAACTGGTTCTATACTGCAGATAACTGGTTCTGTACTACAGATGACTGGTTCTGTACTGCAGATAACTGGTTCTGTACTACAGATAACTGGTTCTATACTGCAGATAACTGGTTCTGTACTACAGATAACTGGTTCTGTACTACACATAACTGGTTCTTTACCACAGATAACTGGTTCTATACTACAGGTAACTGGTTCTATACTACAGATAACTGGTTTTATTCTATAGATTACTGGTCCTTTACTGCAGATAACTGGTTTTGTAGTACAGATAACTGGTTCTGTCCGGCAGATAACTGGTTCTATAGGACAGATAACTGGTTCAATTCTACAGATAACTGGTTTTATACTACAGATAACTGGTTCGATACTGCAGATAACTGGTACTATAGTACAGATAACTGGTCCTGTATTCTAGATAACTGGTTCTATACTACAGATAACTAGTTTGATACTACAGATAACTGGTTCTATTGTGCAGATAACTGGTTCTATTCTACAGATAACTGGTCCTGTACTACAGATAACTGGTTCTATACTACAGATAACTAGTTCGATACTACAGATAACTTGTTCTATTGTACAGATAACTGGTTCGATACTGCAGATAACTGGTACTATAGTACAGATAACTGGTCCTGTATTCTAGATAACTGGTTCTATACTACAGATAACTAGTTTGATACTACAGATAACTGGTTCTATTGTGCAGATAACTGGTTCTGTACTACAGATGACTGGTTCTGTACTGCAGATAACTGGTTCTGTACTACAGATAACTGGTTTTATACTACAGATAACTGGTTCTGTACTACAGGTAACTGGTTCTGTACTACAGATAACTGGTTCTATATTACAGATAACTAGTTCTATACTACAGATAACTGGTTCTGTACTACAGATAACTGGTTTTATACTACAGATAACTGGTTTTATACTACAGATAACTGGTTCTGTACTGCAGATAACTGGTTCTATAGTACAGATAACTGGTTCTGTACTGCAGATAACTGGTTCTATAGTACAGATAACTGGTTTTATTTTACAGATCACTGGTTCTGTACTACAGATAACTGGTTCTATACTGCAGATAACTGGTTCTGTACTACAGATAACTGGTTCTGTACTGCAGATAACTGGTTCTGTACTACAGATAACTGGTTTTATACTACAGATAACTGGTTCTGTACTACAGGTAACTGGTTCTGTACTACAGATAACTGGTTCTATATTACAGATAACTGGTTCTATACTACAAATAACTGGTTCTGTACTACAGATAACTGGTTTTATACTACAGATAACTGGTTTTATACTACAGATAACTGGTTCTGTACTGCAGATAACTGGTTCTATACTACAGATAACTGGTTCTATACTGCAGATAACTGGTTCTGTACTACAGATGACTGGTTCTGTACTACAGATAACTTGTTCTGTATTACAGGTAACTGGTTCTGTACTACAGATAACTGGTTCTATACTACAAATAACTGGTTCTGTACTACAGATAACTGGTTTTGTACTACAGATAACTGGTTTTATACTACAGATAACTGGTTCTGTACTGCAGATAACTGGTTCTGTACTACAGATAACTTGTTCTGTACTACAGATCACTGGTTCTGTACTACAGATAACTGGTTCTATACTGCAGATAACTGGTTCTGTACTACAGATAACTGGTTCTGTACTACACATAACTGGTTCTATACCACAGATAACTGGTTCTATACTACAGGTAACTGGTTCTATACTACAGATAACTGGTTTTATTCTATAGATTACTGGTCCTTTACTGCAGATAACTGGTTTTGTAGTACAGATAACTGGTTCTGTCCGGCAGATAACTGGTTCTATAGGACAGATAACTGGTTCAATTCTACAGATAACTGGTTTTATACTACAGATAACTGGTTCGATACTGCAGATAACTGGTACTATAGTACAGATAACTGGTCCTGTATTCTAGATAACTGGTTCTATACTACAGATAACTAGTTTGATACTACAGATAACTGGTTCTATTGTGCAGATAACTGGTTCTATTCTACAGATAACTGGTCCTGTACTACAGATAACTGGTTCTATACTACAGATAACTAGTTCGATACTACAGATAACTTGTTCTATTGTACAGATAACTGGTTCTATTCTACAGATAACTAGTCCATTGCTGCAGGTAACTGGTTCTATACTACAGACAACTGGTTCGATACTGCAGATAATTGGTTCTATTGTACAGATAACTAGTTCTATTCTACTGATAACTGCTCCTGCGCTGCAGATAACTGGTTCTATAGTACAGATAATTGGTCCTGTATTCTAGATAACTGGTTCTATACTACAGATAACTAGTTCGATACTACAGATAACTGGTTCTATTGTACAGATAACTAGTTCGATACTACAGATAACTGGTTGTATTGTACAGATAACTGGTTCTATTTTACAGATAACTAGTCCTTTGCTACAGGTAACTGGTTCTGTACTACAGATTACTGGTTCTATACTGCAGATAACTGGTTCTGTACTATAGATAACTGGTTCTGTACTACACATAACTGGTTCTATACCACAGATAACTGGTTCTATACTACAGGTAACTGGTTCTATACTACAGATAACTGGTTTTATTCTATAGATTACTGGTCCTTTACTGCAGATAACTGGTTTGGTAGTACAGATAACTGGTTCTGTCCTGCAGATAACTGGTTCTATAGGACAGATAACTGGTCCTGTATTCTAGATAACTGGTTCTATACTACAGATAACTAGTTTGATACTACAGATAACTGGTTCTATTGTGCAGATAACTGGTTCTATTCTACAGATAACTGGTCCTGTACTGCCGATAACTGGTTCTATACTACAGATAACTAGTTTGATACTACAGATAACTGGTTGTATTGTACAGATAACTGGTTCTGTACTACAGATAACTGGTTCTATACTGCAGATAACTGGTTCTGTACTACAGATAACTGGTTCTGTACTACAGATAACTGGTTCTGTACTACAGATAACTGGTTCTATACTGCAGATAATTGGTTCTATACTACAGATAACTGGTTCTATACTGCAGATCACTTGTTCTGTACTACATATAACTGGTTCTATACTACAGATAACTGGTTCTATACTGCAGATAACTGGTTCTGTACTACAGATAACTTGTTCTGTATTACAGGTAACTGGTTCTGTACTACAGATAACTGGTTCTATACTACAAATAACTGGTTCTGTACTACAGATAACTGGTTTTGTACTACAGATAACTGGTTCTGTCCTGCAGATAACTGGTTCTATAGGACAGATAACTGGTCCTGTATTCTAGATAACTGGTTCTATACTACAGATAACTAGTTTGATACTACAGATAACTGGTTCTATTGTGCAGATAACTGGTTCTATTCTACAGATAACTGGTCCTGTACTGCAGATAACTGGTTCTATACTACAGATAACTAGTTTGATACTACAGATAACTGGTTGTATTGTACAGATAACTGGTTCTGTACTACAGATAACTGGTTTTATACTACAGATAACTGGTTCTGTACTACAGGTAACTGGTTCTGTACTACAGATAACTGGTTCTATATTACAGGTAACTGGTTCTATACTACAGATAACTGGTTCTGTACTACAGATAACTGGTTTTATACTACAGATAACTGGTTTTATACTACAGATAACTGGTTTTGTACTGCAGATAACTGGTTCTATACTACAGATAACTAGTTTGATACTACAGATAACTGGTTCTATTGTGCAGATAACTGGTTCTATTCTACAGATAACTGGTCCTGTACTGCAGATAACTGGTTCTATACTACAGTTAAACTAGTTTGATACTACAGATAACTGGTTGTATTGTACAGATAACTGGTTCTGTACTACAGATAACTGGTTCTATACTGCAGATAATTGGTTCTATTGTACAGATAACTAGTTCTATTCTACTGATAACTGGTCCTGCGCTGCAGATAACTAGTTCTATTCTACTGATAACTGGTCCTGCGCTGCAGATAACTTGTTCTATTGTACAGATAACTGGTTCTATTCTACAGATAACTAGTCCATTGCTGCAGGTAACTGGTTCTATACTACAGACAACTGGTTCGATACTGCAGATAATTGGTTCTATTGTACAGATAACTAGTTCTATTCTACTGATAACTGGTCCTGCGCTGCAGATAACTGGTTCTATAGTACAGATAACTGGTCCTGTATTCTAGATAACTGGTTCTATACTACAGATAACTAGTTCGATACTACAGATAACTGGTTCTATTGTACAGATAACTAGTTTGATACTACAGATAACTGGTTGTATTGTACAGATAACTGGTTCTATTTTACAGATAACTAGTCCTTTGCTACAGGTAACTGGTTCTGTACTACAGATAACTGGTTCTATACTGCAGATAACTGGTTCTGTACTATAGATAACTGGTTCTGTACTACACATAACTGGTTCTATACCACAGATAACTGGTTCTATACTACAGGTAACTGGTTCTATACTACAGATAACTGGTTGTATTGTACAGATAACTGGTTCTGTACTACAGATAACTGGTTCTATACTGCAGATAACTGGTTCTATAGGACAGATAACTAGTTCTATTCTACTGATAACTGGTCCTGCGCTGCAGATAACTAGTTCTATTCTACTGATAACTGGTCCTGCGCTGCAGATAACTTGTTCTATTGTACAGATAACTGGTTCTATTCTACAGATAACTAGTCCATTGCTGCAGGTAACTGGTTCTATACTACAGACAACTGGTTCGATACTGCAGATAATTGGTTCTATTGTACAGATAACTAGTTCTATTCTACTGATAACTGGTCCTGCGCTGCAGATAACTGGTTCTATAGTACAGATAACTGGTCCTGTATTCTAGATAACTGGTTCTATACTACAGATAACTAGTTCGATACTACAGATAACTGGTTCTATTGTACAGATAACTAGTTTGATACTACAGATAACTGGTTGTATTGTACAGATAACTGGTTCTATTTTACAGATAACTAGTCCTTTGCTACAGGTAACTGGTTCTGTACTACAGATAACTGGTTCTATACTGCAGATAACTGGTTCTGTACTATAGATAACTGGTTCTGTACTACACATAACTGGTTCTATACCACAGATAACTGGTTCTATACTACAGGTAACTGGTTCTATACTACAGATAACTGGTTGTATTGTACAGATAACTGGTTCTGTACTACAGATAACTGGTTCTATACTGCAGATAACTGGTTCTATAGGACAGATAACTGGTCCTGTATTCTAGATAACTGGTTCTATACTACAGATAACTAGTTTGATACTACAGATAACTGGTTCTATTGTGCAGATAACTGGTTCTATTCTACAGATAACTGGTCCTGTACTGCCGATAACTGGTTCTATACTACAGATAACTAGTTTGATACTACAGATAACTGGTTGTATTGTACAGATAACTGGTTCTGTACTACAGATAACTGGTTCTATACTGCAGATAACTGGTTCTGTACTACAGATAACTGGTTCTGTACTACAGATAACTGGTTCTGTACTACAGATAACTGGTTCTATACTGCAGATAATTGGTTCTATACTACAGATAACTGGTTCTATACTGCAGATCACTTGTTCTGTACTACAGATAACTGGTTCTATACTACAGATAACTGGTTCTATACTGCAGATAACTGGTTCTGTACTACAGATAACTTGTTCTGTATTACAGGTAACTGGTTCTGTACTACAGATAACTGGTTCTATACTACAAATAACTGGTTCTGTACTACAGATAACTGGTTTTGTACTACAGATAACTGGTTCTGTCCTGCAGATAACTGGTTCTATAGGACAGATAACTGGTCCTGTATTCTAGATAACTGGTTCTATACTACAGATAACTAGTTTGATACTACAGATAACTGGTTCTATTGTGCAGATAACTGGTTCTATTCTACAGATAACTGGTCCTGTACTGCAGATAACTGGTTCTATACTACAGATAACTAGTTTGATACTACAGATAACTGGTTGTATTGTACAGATAACTGGTTCTGTACTACAGATAACTGGTTTTATACTACAGATAACTGGTTCTGTACTACAGGTAACTGGTTCTGTACTACAGATAACTGGTTCTAAATTACAGATAACTGGTTCTATACTACAGATAACTGGTTCTGTACTACAGATAACTGGTTTTATACTACAGATAACTGGTTTTGTACTGCAGATAACTGGTTCTATACTACAGATAACTAGTTTGATACTACAGATAACTAGTTTGATACTACAGATAACTGGTTCTATTGTGCAGATAACTGGTTCTATTCTACAGATAACTGGTCCTGTACTGCAGATAACTGGTTCTATACTACAGTTAAACTAGTTTGATACTACAGATAACTGGTTGTATTGTACAGATAACTGGTTCTGTACTACAGATAACTGGTTCTATACTGCAGATAATTAGTTCTATTGTACAGATAACTAGTTCTATTCTACTGATAAGTGGTCCTGCGCTGCAGATAACTAGTTCTATTCTACTGATAACTGGTCCTGCGCTGCAGATAACTTGTTCTATTGTACAGATAACTGGTTCTATTCTACAGATAACTAGTCCATTGCTGCAGGTAACTGGTTCTATACTACAGACAACTGGTTCGATACTGCAGATAATTGGTTCTATTGTACAGATAACTAGTTCTATTCTACTGATAACTGGTCCTGCGCTGCAGATAACTGGTTCTATAGTACAGATAACTGGTCCTGTATTCTAGATAACTGGTTCTATACTACAGATAACTAGTTCGATACTACAGATAACTGGTTCTATTGTACAGATAACTAGTTCGATACTACAGATAACTGGTTGTATTGTACAGATAACTGGTTCTATTTCACAGATAACTAGTCCTTTGCTACAGGTAACTGGTTCTGTACTACAGATAACTGGTTCTATACTGCAGATAACTGGTTCTGTACTATAGATAACTGGTTCTGTACTACACATAACTGGTTCTATACCACAGATAACTGGTTCTGTACTACAGGTAACTGGTTCTATACTACAGATAACTGGTTTTATTCTATAGATTACTGGTCCTTTACTGCAGATAACTGGTTTTGTAGTACAGATAACTGGTTCTGTCCTGCAGATAACTGGTTCTATAGGACAGATAACTGGTCCTGTATTCTAGATAACTGGTTCTATACTACAGATAACTAGTTTGATACTACAGATAACTGGTTCTATTGTGCAGATAACTGGTTCTATTCTACAGATAACTGGTCCTGTACTGCCGATAACTGGTTCTATACTACAGATAACTAGTTTGATACTACAGATAACTGGTTGTATTGTACAGATAACTGGTTCTGTACTACAGATAACTGGTTCTATACTGCAGATAACTGGTTCTGTACTACAGATAACTGGTTCTGTACTACAGATAACTGGTTCTGTACTACAGATAACTGGTTATATACTGCAGATAATTGGTTCTATACTACAGATAACTGGTTCTATACTGCAGATCACTTGTTCTGTACTACAGATAACTGGTTCTATACTACAGATAACTGGTTTTATACTGCAGATAACTGGTTCTGTACTACAGATAACTTGTTCTGTATTACAGGTAACTGGTTCTGTACTACAGATAACTGGTTCTATACTACAAATAACTGGTTCTGTACTACAGATAACTGGTTTTGTACTACAGATAACTGGTTCTGTCCTGCAGATAACTGGTTCTATAGGACAGATAACTGGTCCTGTATTCTAGATAACTGGTTCTATACTACAGATAACTAGTTTGATACTACAGATAACTGGTTCTATTGTGCAGATAACTGGTTCTATTCTACAGATAACTGGTCCTGTACTGCAGATAACTGGTTCTATACTACAGTTAAACTAGTTTGATACTACAGATAACTGGTTCTGTACTACAGATAACTGGTTTTATACTACAGATAACTGGTTCTGTACTACAGGTAACTGGTTCTGTACTACAGATAACTGGTTCTGTACTACAGATAACTGGTTCTGTTCTGCAGATAACTGGTTCTGTACTACAGATAACTGGTTTTATACTACAGATAACTGGTTCTGTACTACAGGTAACT
The DNA here is from genome assembly GCF_933228915.1 of Telmatherina bonti. Classification (NCBI taxonomy): domain Eukaryota; kingdom Metazoa; phylum Chordata; class Actinopteri; order Atheriniformes; family Telmatherinidae; genus Telmatherina; species Telmatherina bonti. The sequence goes on along the minus strand of NC_136627.1, from coordinate 1,910,910 downwards.
GGTTCTGTACTACAGATAACTGGTTCTATATTACAGATAACTGGTTCTATACTACAGATAACTGGTTCTGTACTACAGATAACTGGTTTTATACTACAGATAACTGGTTCTATTGTACAGATAACTAGTTCGATACTACAGATAACTGGTTCTATTGTACAGATAACTGGTTCTATTCTACAGATAACTAGTCCTTTGCTGCAGGTAACTGGTTCTATACTACAGATAACTGGTTCGATACTGCAGATAATTGGTTCTATTGTACAGATAACTAGTTCTATTCTACAGATAACTGGTCCTGCGCTGCAGATAACTGGTTCTGTACTACAGATAACTGGTTCTGTACTACAGATAACTGGTTCTGTACTACAGATAACTGGTTCTATACTGCAGATAACTGGTTCTGTACTACAGATAACTGGTTCTGTACTACAGATAACTGGTTCTATACTGCAGATTACTGGTTCTATACTACAGATAACTGGTTCTGTACTACAGATAACTGGTTCTATACTGCAGATAACTGGTTCTGTACTACAGATAACTCGTTCTATACTGCAGATCACTGGTTCTGTACTAGAGATAACTGGTTCTATACTACAGATAACTGGTTCTATACTGCAGATAACTGGTTCTGTACTACAGATAACTGGTTTTATACTACAGATAACTGGTTCTGTACTACAGGTAACTCGTTCTATACTGCAGATAACTGGTTCTGTACTACAGATAACTCGTTCTATACTGCAGATCACTGGTTCTGTACTAGAGATAACTGGTTCTATACTACAGATAACTGGTTCTGTACTACAGATAACTGGTTCTGTACTACAGATAACTGGTTTTATACTACAGATAACTGGTTCTGTACTACAGGTAACTGGTTCTGTACTACAAATAACTGGTTCTGTACTACAGATAACTGGTTCTGTACTGCAGATAACTGGTTCTGTACTACAGATAACTGGTTTTATACTACAGATAACTGGTTCTGTACTACAGGTAACTGGTTCTGTACTACAGATAACTGGTTCTATATTACAGATAACTGGTTCTATACTACAGATAACTGGTTCTGTACTACAGATAACTGGTTTTATACTACAGATAACTGGTTCTATTGTACAGATAACTAGTTCGATACTACAGATAACTGGTTCTATTGTACAGATAACTGGTTCTATTCTACAGATAACTAGTCCTTTGCTGCAGGTAACTGGTTCTATACTACAGATAACTGGTTCGATACTGCAGATAATTGGTTCTATTGTACAGATAACTAGTTCTATTCTACAGATAACTGGTCCTGCGCTGCAGATAACTGGTTCTGTACTACAGATAACTGGTTCTGTACTACAGATAACTGGTTCTGTACTACAGATAACTGGTTCTATACTGCAGATAACTGGTTCTGTACTACAGATAACTGGTTCTGTACTACAGATAACTGGTTCTATACTGCAGATTACTGGTTCTATACTACAGATAACTGGTTCTGTACTACAGATAACTGGTTCTATACTGCAGATAACTGGTTCTGTACTACAGATAACTCGTTCTATACTGCAGATCACTGGTTCTGTACTAGAGATAACTGGTTCTATACTACAGATAACTGGTTCTGTACTACAGATAACTGGTTCTATACTACAGATAACTGGTTCTATACTGCAGATAACTGGTTCTGTACTACAGATAACTTGTACTGTACTACAAATAACTGGTTCTGTACTACAGATAACTGGTTTTGTACTACAGATAACTGGTTTTATACTACAGATAACTGGTTCTGTACTACAGATAACTGGTTCTATACTGCAGATCACTGGTTCTGTACTACAGATAACTGGTTCTGTACTACAGATAACTGGTTCTATACTGCAGATAACTGGTTCAATTCTACAGATAACTGGTTTTATACTACAGATAACTGGTTCGATACTGCAGACAAGTGGTACTATAGTACAGATAACTGGTCGTGTATTCTAGATAACTGGTTCTATACTACAGATAACTAGTTTGATACTACAGATAACTGGTTCTATTGTGCAGATAACTGGTTCTATTCTACAGATAACTGGTCCTGTACTACAGATAACTGGTTCTATTGTACAGATAACTGGTTCTATTCTACAGATAACTAGTCCTTTGCTGCAGGTAACTGGTTCTATACTACAGATAACTGGTTCGATACTGCAGATAATTGGTTCTATTGTACAGATAACTAGTTCTATTCTACAGATAACTGGTCCTGCGCTGCAGATAACTGGTTCTGTACTACAGATAACTGGTTCTGTACTACAGATAACTGGTTCTGTACTACAGATAACTGGTTCTATACTGCAGATAACTGGTTCTGTACTACAGATAACTGGTTCTGTACTACAGATAACTGGTTCTATACTGCAGATTACTGGTTCTATACTACAGATAACTGGTTCTGTACTACAGATAACTGGTTCTATACTGCAGATAACTGGTTCTGTACTACAGATAACTCGTTCTATACTGCAGATCACTGGTTCTGTACTAGAGATAACTGGTTCTATACTACAGATAACTGGTTCTGTACTACAGATAACTGGTTCTATACTACAGATAACTGGTTCTATACTGCAGATAACTGGTTCTGTACTACAGATAACTTGTACTGTACTACAAATAACTGGTTCTGTACTACAGATAACTGGTTTTGTACTACAGATAACTGGTTTTATACTACAGATAACTGGTTCTGTACTACAGATAACTGGTTCTATACTGCAGATCACTGGTTCTGTACTACAGATAACTGGTTCTGTACTACAGATAACTGGTTCTATACTGCAGATAACTGGTTCAATTCTACAGATAACTGGTTTTATACTACAGATAACTGGTTCGATACTGCAGACAAGTGGTACTATAGTACAGATAACTGGTCCTGTATTCTAGATAACTGGTTCTATACTACAGATAACTAGTTTGATACTACAGATAACTGGTTCTATTGTGCAGATAACTGGTTCTATTCTACAGATAACTGGTCCTGTACTGCCGATAACTGGTTCTATACTACAGATAAGTAGTTTGATACTACAGATAACTGGTTGTATTGTACAGATAACTGGTTCTATACTGCAGATAACTGGTTCTGTACTACAGATAACTGGTTCTATACTGCAGATAACTAGTTCTGTACTGCAGATAACTGGTTCTGTACTACAGATAACTGGTTCTGTACTGCAGATAACTGGTTCTGTACTACAGATAACTGGTTTTATACCACAGATAACTGGTTCTGTACTACAGATAACTGGTTCTGTACTACAGATAACTGGTTCTATATTACAGATAACTAGTTCTATACTACAGATAACTGGTTCTGTACTACAGATAACTGGTTTTATACTACAGATAACTGGTTTTATACTACAGATAACTGGTTCTGTACTGCAGATAACTGGTTCTATAGTACAGATAACTGGTTTTATTTTACAGATCACTGGTTCTGTACTACAGATAACTTGTTCTATACTGCAGTTAAACTAGTTTGATACTACAGATAACTGGTTGTATTGTACAGATAACTGGTTCTGTACTACAGATAACTGGTTCTATACTGCAGATAACTGGTTCTGTACTACAGATAACTGGTTCTGTACTACAGATAACTGGTTCTGTACTGCAGATAACTGGTTCTGTACTACAGATAACTGGTTTTATACTACAGATAACTGGTTCTGTACTACAGGTAACTGGTTCTGTACTACAGATAACTGGTTCTATATTACAGATAACTGGTTCTATACTACAGTTAACTGGTTCTGTACTACAGATAACTGGTTTTATACTACAGATAACTGGTTCTATTGTACAGATAACTAGTTCGATACTTCAGATAACTGGTTCTATTGTACAGATAACTGGTTCTATTCTACAGATAACTAGTCCTTTGCTGCAGGTAACTGGTTCTATACTAGAGATAACTGGTTCGATACTGCAGATAATTGGTTCTATTGTACAGATAACTAGTTCTATTCTACAGATAACTGGTTCTGTACTACAGATAACTGGTTCTATACTGCAGATAACTGGTTCTGTACTACAGATAACTGGTTCTGTACTACAGATAACTGGTTCTATACTGCAGATTACTGGTTCTATACTACAGATAACTGGTTCTGTACTACAGATAACTGGTTCTATACTGCAGATAACTGGTTCTGTACTACAGATAACTGGTTCTATACTGCAGATAACTGGTTCTGTACTACAGATAACTTGTACTGTACTACAGGTAACTGGTTCTGTACTACAGATAACTGGTTCTATACTACAAATAACTGGTTCTGTACTACAGATAACTGGTTTTGTACTACAGATAACTGGTTTTATACTACAGATAACTGGTTCTGTACTACAAATAACTGGTTCTATACTGCAGATCACTGGTTCTGTACTACAGATAACTGGTTCTGTACTACAGATAACTGGTTCTATACTGCAGATAACTGGTTCTGTACTACAGATAACTGGTTCTGTACTACAGATAACTGGTTCTATACTGCAGATTACTGGTTCTATACTACAGATAACTGGTTCTGTACTACAGATAACTGGTTCTATACTGCAGATAACTGGTTCTGTACTACAGATAACTGGTTCTATAGTACAGATAACTGGTTTTATTTTACAGATCACTGGTTCTGTACTACAGATAACTGGTTCTATACTGCAGTTAAACTAGTTTGATACTACAGATAACTGGTTGTATTGTACAGATAACTGGTTCTGTACTACAGATAACTGGTTCTATACTGCAGATAACTGGTTCTGTACTACAGATAACTGGTTCTGTACTACAGATAACTGGTTCTGTACTGCAGATAACTGGTTCTGTACTACAGATAACTGGTTTTATACTACAGATAACTGGTTCTGTACTACAGGTAACTGGTTCTGTACTACAGATAACTGGTTCTATATTACAGATAACTGGTTCTATACTACAGATAACTGGTTCTGTACTACAGATAACTGGTTTTATACTACAGATAACTGGTTCTATTGTACAGATAACTAGTTCGATACTACAGATAACTGGTTCTATTGTACAGATAACTGGTTCTATTCTACAGATAACTAGTCCTTTGCTGCAGGTAACTGGTTCTATACTACAGATAACTGGTTCGATACTGCAGATAATTGGTTCTATTGTACAGATAACTAGTTCTATTCTACAGATAACTGGTCCTGCGCTGCAGATAACCGGTTCTATACTGCAGATAACTGGTTCTATACTACAGATAACTGGTTCTGTACTACAGATAACTGGTTCTATACTGCAGATAACTGGTTCTGTACTACAGATAACTGGTTCTGTACTACAGATAACTGGTTCTATACTGCAGATTACTGGTTCTATACTACAGATAACTGGTTCTGTACTACAGATAACTGGTTCTATACTGCAGATAACTGGTTCTGTACTACAGATAACTGGTTCTATACTGCAGATCACTGGTTCTGTACTAGAGATAACTGGTTCTATACAACAGATACCTGGTTCTATACTGCAGATAACTGGTTCTGTACTACAGATAACTTGTACTGTACTACAGGTAACTGGTTCTGTACTACAGATAACTGGTTCTATACTACAAATAACTGGTTCTGTACTACAGATAACTGGTTTTGTACTACAGATAACTGGTTTTATACTACAGATAACTGGTTCTGTACTACAGATAACTGGTTCTATACTGCAGATCACTGGTTCTGTACTACAGATAACTGGTTCTGTACTACAGATAACTGGTTCTATACTGCAGATAACTGGTTCTGTACTACAGATAACTGGTTCTGTACTACAGATAACTGGTTCTATACTGCAGATTACTGGTTCTATACTACAGATAACTGGTTCTGTACTACAGATAACTGGTTCTATACTGCAGATAACTGGTTCTGTACTACAGATAACTGGTTCTATACTGCAGATCACTGGTTCTGTACTAGAGATAACTGGTTCTATACTACAGATAACTGGTTCTATACTGCAGATAACTGGTTCTGTACTACAGATAACTTGTACTGTACTACAGGTAACTGGTTCTGTACTACAGATAACTGGTTCTATACTACAAATAACTGGTTCTGTACGCCAGATAACTGGTTTTGTACTACAGATAACTGGTTTTATACTACAGATAACTGGTTCTGTACTACAGATAACTGGTTCCATTCTGCAGATCACTGGTTCTGTACTACAGATAACTGGTTCTGTACTACAGATAACTGGTTCTATACTGCAGATAACTGGTTCAATTCTACAGATAACTGGTTTTATACTACAGATAACTGGTTCGATACTGCAGATAAGTGGTACTATAGTACAGATAACTGGTCCTGTATTCTAGATAACTGGTTCTATACTACAGATAACTAGTTTGATACTACAGATAACTGGTTCTATTGTGCAGATAACTGGTTCTATTCTACAGATAACTGGTCCTGTACTGCCGATAACTGGTTCTATACTACAGATAAGTAGTTTGATACTACAGATAACTGGTTGTATTGTACAGATAACTGGTTCTATACTGCAGATAACTGGTTCTGTACTACAGATAACTGGTTCTGTACTGCAGATAACTGGTTCTGTACTACAGATAACTGGTTTTATACCACAGATAACTGGTTCTGTACTACAGATAACTGGTTCTGTACTACAGATAACTGGTTCTATATTACAGATAACTAGTTCTATACTACAGATAACTGGTTCTGTACTACAGATAACTGGTTTTATACTACAGATAACTGGTTTTATACTACAGATAACTGGTTCTGTACTGCAGATAACTGGTTCTATAATACAGATAACTGGTTTTATTTTACAGATCACTGGTTCTGTACTACAGATAACTTGTTCTATACTGCAGTTAAACTAGTTTGATACTACAGATAACTGGTTGTATTGTACAGATAACTGGTTCTGTACTACAGATAACTGGTTCTATACTGCAGATAACTGGTTCTGTACTACAGATAACTGGTTCTGTACTACAGATAACTGGTTCTGTACTGCAGATAACTGGTTCTGTACTACAGATAACTGGTTTTATACTACAGATAACTGGTTCTGTACTACAGGTAACTGGTTCTGTACTACAGATAACTGGTTCTATATTACAGATAACTGGTTCTATACTACAGTTAACTGGTTCTGTACTACAGATAACTGGTTTTATACTACAGATAACTGGTTCTATTGTACAGATAACTAGTTCGATACTACAGATAACTGGTTCTATTGTACAGATAACTGGTTCTATTCTACAGATAACTAGTCCTTTGCTGCAGGTAACTGGTTCTATACTACAGATAACTGGTTCGATACTGCAGATAATTGGTTCTATTGTACAGATAACTAGTTCTATTCTACAGATAACTGGTTCTGTACTACAGATAACTGGTTCTATACTGCAGATAACTGGTTCTGTACTACAGATAACTGGTTCTGTACTACAGATAACTGGTTCTATACTGCAGATTACTGGTTCTATACTACAGATAACTGGTTCTGTACTACAGATAACTGGTTCTATACTGCAGATAACTGGTTCTGTACTACAGATAACTGGTTCTATACTGCAGATAACTAGTTCTGTACTACAGATAACTGGTTCTGTACTGCAGATAACTGGTTCTGTACTACAGATAACTGGTTTGATACCACAGATAACTGGTTCTGTACTACAGGTAACTGGTTCTGTACTACAGGTAACTGGTTCTGTACTACAGATAACTTGTTCTATACTGCAGTTAAACTAGTTTGATACTACAGATAACTGGTTGTATTGTACAGATAACTGGTTCTGTACTTCAGATAACTGGTTCTATACTGCAGATAACTGGTTCTGTACTACAGATAACTGGTTCTGTACTGCAGATAACTGGTTCTGTACTACAGATAACTGGTTTTATACTACATATAACTGGTTCTGTACTACAGGTAACTGGTTCTGTACTACAGATAACTGGTTCTATATTACAGATAACTGGTTCTATACTACAGTTAACTGGTTCTGTACTACAGATAACTGGTTTTATACTACAGATAACTGGTTCTATTGTACAGATAACTAGTTCGATACTACAGATAACTGGTTCTATTGTACAGATAACTGGTTCTATTCTACAGATAACTAGTCCTTTGCTGCAGGCAACTGGTTCTATACTACAGATAACTGGTTCGATACTGCAGATAATTGGTTCTATTGTACAGATAACTAGTTCTATTCTACAGATAACTGGTCCTGCGCTGCAGATAACCGGTTCTATACTGCAGATAACTGGTTCTATACTACAGATAACTGGTTCTGTACTACAGATAACTGGTTCTATACTGCAGATAACTGGTTCTGTACTACAGATAACTGGTTCTGTACTACAGATAACTGGTTCTATACTGCAGATTACTGGTTCTATACTACAGATAACTGGTTCTGTACTACAGATAACTGGTTCTATACTGCAGATAACTGGTTCTGTACTACAGATAACTGGTTCTATACTGCAGATAACTGGTTCTGTACTACAGATAACTTGTACTGTACTACAGGTAACTGGTTCTGTACTACAGATAACTGGTTCTATACTACAAATAACTGGTTCTGTACTACAGATAACTTGTTTTGTACTACAGATAACTGGTTTTATACTACAGATAACTGGTTCTGTACTACAGATAACTGGTTCTATACTGCAGATCACTGGTTCTGTACTACAGATAACTGGTTCTGTACTACAGATAACTGGTTCTATACTGCAGATAACTGGTTCTGTACTACAGATAACTGGTTCTGTACTACAGATAACTGGTTCTATACTGCAGATTACTGGTTCTATACTACAGATAACTGGTTCTGTACTACAGATAACTGGTTCTATACTGCAGATAACTGGTTCTGTACTACAGATAACTGGTTCTATAGTACAGATAACTGGTTTTATTTTACAGATCACTGGTTCTGTACTACAGATAACTGGTTCTATACTGCAGTTAAACTAGTTTGATACTACAGATAACTGGTTGTATTGTACAGATAACTGGTTCTGTACTACAGATAACTGGTTCTATACTGCAGATAACTGGTTCTGTACTACAGATAACTGGTTCTGTACTACAGATAACTGGTTCTGTTCTGCAGATAACTGGTTCTGTACTACAGATAACTGGTTTTATACTACAGATAACTGGTTCTGTACTACAGGTAACTGGTTCTGTACTACAGATAACTGGTTCTATATTACAGATAACTGGTTCTATACTACAGATAACTGGTTCTGTACTACAGATAACTGGTTTTATACTACAGATAACTGGTTCTATTGTACAGATAACTAGTTTTATTCTACAGATAACTGGTCCTGCGCTGCAGATAACCGGTTCTATACTGCAGATAACTGGTTCTATACTACAGATAACTGGTTCTGTACTACAGATAACTGGTTCTATACTGCAGATAACTGGTTCTGTGCTACAGATAACTGGTTCTGTACTACAGATAACTGGTTCTATACTGCAGATTACTGGTTCTATACTACAGATAACTGGTTCTGTACTACAGATAACTGGTTCTATACTGCAGATAACTGGTTCTGTACTACAGATAACTGGTTCTATACTGCAGATCACTGGTTCTGTACTAGAGATAACTGGTTCTATACTACAGATACCTGGTTCTATACTGCAGATAACTGGTTCTGTACTACAGATAACTTGTACTGTACTACAGGTAACTGGTTCTGTACTACAGATAACTGGTTCTATACTACAAATAACTGGTTCTGTACTACAGATAACTGGTTTTGTACTACAGATAACTGGTTTTATACTACAGATAACTGGTTCTGTACTACAGATAACTGGTTCTATACTGCAGATCACTGGTTCTGTACTACAGATAACTGTTCTGTACTACAGATAACTGGTTCTATACTGCAGATAACTGGTTCTGTACTACAGATAACTGGTTCTGTACTACAGATAACTGGTTCTATACTGCAGATTACTGGTTCTATACTACAGATAACTGGTTCTGTACTACAGATAACTGGTTCTATACTACAGATAACTGGTTCTGTACTACAGATAACTGGTTCTATACTGCAGATCACTGGTTCTGTACTAGAGATAACTGGTTCTATACTACAGATAACTGGTTCTATACTGCAGATAACTGGTTCTGTACTACAGATAACTTGTACTGTACTACAGGTAACTGGTTCTGTACTACAGATAACTGGTTCTATACTACAAATAACTGGTTCTGTACGCCAGATAACTGGTTTTGTACTACAGATAACTGGTTTTATACTACAGATAACTGGTTCAATTCTACAGATAACTGGTTTTATACTACAGATAACTGGTTCGATACTGCAGATAAGTGGTACTATAGTACAGATAACTGGTCCTGTATTCTAGATAACTGGTTCTATACTACAGATAACTAGTTTGATACTACAGATAACTGGTTCTATTGTGCAGATAACTGGTTCTATTCTACAGATAACTGGTCCTGTACTGCCGATAACTGGTTCTATACTACAGATAAGTAGTTTGATACTACAGATAACTGGTTGTATTGTACAGATAACTGGTTCTATACTGCAGATAACTGGTTCTGTACTACAGATAACTGGTTCTATACTGCAGATAACTAGTTCTGTACTACAGATAACTGGTTCTGTACTGCAGATAACTGGTTCTGTACTACAGATAACTGGTTTGATACCACAGATAACTGGTTCTGTACTACAGGTAACTGGTTCTGTACTACAGGTAACTGGTTCTGTACTACAGATAACTGGTTCTATATTACAGATAACTAGTTCTATACTACAGATAACTGGTTCTGTACTACAGATAACTGGTTTTATACTACAGATAACTGGTTTTATACTACAGATAACTGGTTCTGTACTGCAGATAACTGGTTCTATAGTACAGATAACTGGTTTTATTTTACAGATCACTGGTTCTGTACTACAGATAACTGGTTCTATACTGCAGATAACTGGTTCTGTACTACAGATAACTGGTTCAATTCTACAGATAACTGGTTTTATACTACAGATAACTGGTTCGATACTGCAGATAAGTGGTACTATAGTACAGATAACTGGTCCTGTATTCTAGATAACTGGTTCTACACTGCAGATAACTAGTTCTGTACTACAGATAACTGGTTCTGTACTGCAGATAACTTGTTCTGTACTACAGATAACTGGTTTGATACCACAGATAACTGGTTCTGTACTACAGGTAACTGGTTCTGTACTACAGGTAACTGGTTCTGTACTACAGATAACTGGTTCTATATTACAGATAACTAGTTCTATACTACAGATAACTGGTTCTGTACTACAGATAACTGGTTCTATACTACAGATAACTGGTTCTATACTACAGATAACTGGTTCTATACTGCAGATAACTGGTTCTATACTGCAGATTACTGGTTCTATACTACAGATAACTGGTTCTGTACTACAGATAACTGGTTCTATACTGCAGATAACTGGTTCTGTACTACAGATAACTGGTTCTATACTGCAGATCACTGGTTCTGTACTAGAGATAACTGGTTCTATACTACAGATACCTGGTTCTATACTGCAGATAACTGGTTCTGTACTACAGATAACTTGTACTGTACTACAGGTAACTGGTTCTGTACTACAGATAACTGGTTCTATACTACAAATAACTGGTTCTGTACTACAGATAACTGGTTTTGTACTACAGATAACTGGTTTTATACTACAGATAACTGGTTCTGTACTACAGATAACTGGTTCTATACTGCAGATCACTGGTTCTGTACTACAGATAACTGGTTCTGTACTACAGATAACTGGTTCTATACTGCAGATAACTGGTTCTGTACTACAGATAACTGGTTCTGTACTACAGATAACTGGTTCTATACTGCAGATTACTGGTTCTATACTACAGATAACTGGTTCTGTACTACAGATAACTGGTTCTATACTGCAGATAACTGGTTCTGTACTACAGATAACTGGTTCTATACTGCAGATCACTGGTTCTGTACTAGAGATAACTGGTTCTATACTACAGATAACTGGTTCTATACTGCAGATAACTGGTTCTGTACTACAGATAACTTGTACTGTACTACAGGTAACTGGTTCTGTACTACAGATAACTGGTTCTATACTACAAATAACTGGTTCTGTACGCCAGATAACTGGTTTTGTACTACAGATAACTGGTTTTATACTACAGATAACTGGTTTTATACTACAGATAACTGGTTCTGTACTACAGATAACTGGTTCCATACTGCAGATCACTGGTTCTGTACTACAGATAACTGGTTCTGTACTACAGATAACTGGTTCTATACTGCAGATAACTGGTTCAATTCTACAGATAACTGGTTTTATACTACAGATAACTGGTTCGATACTGCAGATAAGTGGTACTATAGTACAGATAACTGGTCCTGTATTCTAGATAACTGGTTCTATACTACAGATAACTAGTTTGATACTACAGATAACTGGTTCTATTGTGCAGATAACTGGTTCTATTCTACAGATAACTGGTCCTGTACTGCCGATAACTGGTTCTATACTACAGATAAGTAGTTTGATACTACAGATAACTGGTTGTATTGTACAGATAACTGGTTCTATACTGCAGATAACTGGTTCTGTACTACAGATAACTGGTTCTATACTGCAGATAACTAGTTCTGTACTACAGATAACTGGTTCTGTACTGCAGATAACTGGTTCTGTACTACAGATAACTGGTTTGATACCACAGATAACTGGTTCTGTACTACAGGTAACTGGTTCTGTACTACAGGTAACTGGTTCTGTACTACAGATAACTTGTTCTATACTGCAGTTAAACTAGTTTGATACTACAGATAACTGGTTGTATTGTACAGATAACTGGTTCTGTACTTCAGATAACTGGTTCTATACTGCAGATAACTGGTTCTGTACTACAGATAACTGGTTCTGTACTGCAGATAACTGGTTCTGTACTACAGATAACTGGTTTTATACTACAGATAACTGGTTCTGTACTACAGGTAACTGGTTCTGTACTACAGATAACTGGTTCTATATTACAGATAACTGGTTCTATACTACAGTTAACTGGTTCTGTACTACAGATAACTGGTTTTATACTACAGATAACTGGTTCTATTGTACAGATAACTAGTTCGATACTACAGATAACTGGTTCTATTGTACAGATAACTGGTTCTATTCTACAGATAACTAGTCCTTTGCTGCAGGTAACTGGTTCTATACTACAGATAACTGGTTCGATACTGCAGATAATTGGTTCTATTGTACAGATAACTAGTTCTATTCTACAGATAACTGGTCCTGCGCTGCAGATAACCGGTTCTATACTGCAGATAACTGGTTCTATACTACAGATAACTGGTTCTGTACTACAGATAACTGGTTCTATACTGCAGATAACTGGTTCTGTACTACAGATAACTGGTTCTGTACTACAGATAACTGGTTCTATACTGCAGATTACTGGTTCTATACTACAGATAACTGGTTCTGTACTACAGATAACTGGTTCTATACTGCAGATAACTGGTTCTGTACTACAGATAACTGGTTCTATACTGCAGATAACTGGTTCTGTACTACAGATAACTTGTACTGTACTACAGGTAAGTGGTTCTGTACTACAGATAACTGGTTCTATACTACAAATAACTGGTTCTGTACTACAGATAACTTGTTTTGTACTACAGATAACTGGTTTTATACTACAGATAACTGGTTCTGTACTACAGATAACTGGTTCTATACTGCAGATCACTGGTTCTGTACTACAGATAACTGGTTCTGTACTACAGATAACTGGTTCTATACTGCAGATAACTGGTTCTGTACTACAGATAACTGGTTCTGTACTACAGATAACTGGTTCTATACTGCAGATTACTGGTTCTATACTACAGATAACTGGTTCTGTACTACAGATAACTGGTTCTATACTGCAGATAACTGGTTCTGTACTACAGATAACTGGTTCTATAGTACAGATAACTGGTTTTATTTTACAGATCACTGGTTCTGTACTACAGATAACTGGTTCTATACTGCAGTTAAACTAGTTTGATACTACAGATAACTGGTTGTATTGTACAGATAACTGGTTCTGTACTACAGATAACTGGTTCTATACTGCAGATAACTGGTTCTGTACTACAGATAACTGGTTCTGTACTACAGATAACTGGTTCTGTACTGCAGATAACTGGTTCTGTACTACAGATAACTGGTTTTATACTACAGATAACTGGTTCTGTACTACAGGTAACTGGTTCTGTACTACAGATAACTGGTTCTATATTACAGATAACTGGTTCTATACTACAGATAACTGGTTCTGTACTACAGATAACTGGTTTTATACTACAGATAACTGGTTCTATTGTACAGATAACTAGTTCGATACTACAGATAACTGGTTCTATTGTACAGATAACTGGTTCTATTCTACAGATAACTAGTCCTTTGCTGCAGGTAACTGGTTCTATACTACAGATAACTGGTTCGATACTGCAGATAATTGGTTCTATTGTACAGATAACTAGTTCTATTCTACAGATAACTGGTCCTGCGCTGCAGATAACCGGTTCTATACTGCAGATAACTGGTTCTATACTACAGATAACTGGTTCTGTACTACAGATAACTGGTTCTATACTGCAGATAACTGGTTCTGTGCTACAGATAACTGGTTCTGTACTACAGATAACTGGTTCTATACTGCAGATTACTGGTTCTATACTACAGATAACTGGTTCTGTACTACAGATAACTGGTTCTATACTGCAGATAACTGGTTCTGTACTACAGATAACTGGTTCTATACTGCAGATCACTGGTTCTGTACTAGAGATAACTGGTTCTATACTACAGATACCTGGTTCTATACTGCAGATAACTGGTTCTGTACTACAGATAACTTGTACTGTACTACAGGTAACTGGTTCTGTACTACAGATAACTGGTTCTATACTACAAATAACTGGTTCTGTACTACAGATAACTGGTTTTGTACTACAGATAACTGGTTTTATACTACAGATAACTGGTTCTGTACTACAGATAACTGGTTCTATACTGCAGATCACTGGTTCTGTACTACAGATAACTGTTCTGTACTACAGATAACTGGTTCTATACTGCAGATAACTGGTTCTGTACTACAGATAACTGGTTCTGTACTACAGATAACTGGTTCTATACTGCAGATTACTGGTTCTATACTACAGATAACTGGTTCTGTACTACAGATAACTGGTTCTATACTACAGATAACTGGTTCTGTACTACAGATAACTGGTTCTATACTGCAGATCACTGGTTCTGTACTAGAGATAACTGGTTCTATACTACAGATAACTGGTTCTATACTGCAGATAACTGGTTCTGTACTACAGATAACTTGTACTGTACTACAGGTAACTGGTTCTGTACTACAGATAACTGGTTCTATACTACAAATAACTGGTTCTGTACGCCAGATAACTGGTTTTGTACTACAGATAACTGGTTTTATACTACAGATAACTGGTTCAATTCTACAGATAACTGGTTTTATACTACAGATAACTGGTTCGATACTGCAGATAAGTGGTACTATAGTACAGATAACTGGTCCTGTATTCTAGATAACTGGTTCTATACTACAGATAACTAGTTTGATACTACAGATAACTGGTTCTATTGTGCAGATAACTGGTTCTATTCTACAGATAACTGGTCCTGTACTGCCGATAACTGGTTCTATACTACAGATAAGTAGTTTGATACTACAGATAACTGGTTGTATTGTACAGATAACTGGTTCTATACTGCAGATAACTGGTTCTGTACTACAGATAACTGGTTCTATACTGCAGATAACTAGTTCTGTACTACAGATAACTGGTTCTGTACTGCAGATAACTGGTTCTGTACTACAGATAACTGGTTTGATACCACAGATAACTGGTTCTGTACTACAGGTAACTGGTTCTGTACTACAGGTAACTGGTTCTGTACTACAGATAACTGGTTCTATATTACAGATAACTAGTTCTATACTACAGATAACTGGTTCTGTACTACAGATAACTGGTTTTATACTACAGATAACTGGTTTTATACTACAGATAACTGGTTCTGTACTGCAGATAACTGGTTCTATAGTACAGATAACTGGTTTTATTTTACAGATCACTGGTTCTGTACTACAGATAACTGGTTCTATACTGCAGATAACTGGTTCTGTACTACAGATAACTGGTTCAATTCTACAGATAACTGGTTTTATACTACAGATAACTGGTTCGATACTGCAGATAAGTGGTACTATAGTACAGATAACTGGTCCTGTATTCTAGATAACTGGTTCTACACTGCAGATAACTAGTTCTGTACTACAGATAACTGGTTCTGTACTGCAGATAACTTGTTCTGTACTACAGATAACTGGTTTGATACAACAGATAACTGGTTCTGTACTACAGGTAACTGGTTCTGTACTACAGGTAACTGGTTCTGTACTACAGATAACTGGTTCTATATTACAGATAACTAGTTCTATACTACAGATAACTGGTTCTGTACTACAGATAACTGGTTCTATACTACAGATAACTGGTTCTATACTACAGATAACTGGTTCTATACTGCAGATAACTGGTTCTATACTGCAGATTACTGGTTCTATACTACAGATAACTGGTTCTGTACTACAGATAACTGGTTCTATACTGCAGATAACTGGTTCTGTACTACAGATAACTGGTTCTATACTGCAGATCACTGGTTCTGTACTAGAGATAACTGGTTCTATACTACAGATACCTGGTTCTATACTGCAGATAACTGGTTCTGTACTACAGATAACTGGTTCTGTGCTACAGATAACTGGTTCTATACTGCAGATTACTGGTTCTATACTACAGATAACTGGTTCTGTACTACAGATAACTGGTTCTATACTGCAGATAACTGGTTCTGTACTACAGATAACTGGTTCTATACTGCAGATCACTTGTACTGTACTACAGGTAACTGGTTCTGTACTACAGATAACTGGTTCTATACTACAAATAACTGGTTCTGTACTACAGATAACTGGTTTTGTACTACAGATAACTGGTTTTATACTACAGATAACTGGTTCTGTACTACAGATAACTGGTTCTATACTGCAGATCACTGGTTCTGTACTACAGATAACTGGTTCTGTACTACAGATAACTGGTTCTATACTGCAGATAACTGGTTCTGTACTACAGATAACTGGTTCTGTACTACAGATAACTGGTTCTATACTGCAGATTACTGGTTCTATACTACAGATAACTGGTTCTGTACTACAGATAACTGGTTCTATACTGCAGATAACTGGTTCTGTACTACAGATAACTGGTTCTATACTGCAGATCACTGGTTCTGTACTAGAGATAACTGGTTCTATACTACAGATAACTGGTTCTATACTGCAGATAACTGGTTCTGTACTACAGATAACTTGTACTGTACTACAGGTAACTGGTTCTGTACTACAGATAACTGGTTCTATACTACAAATAACTGGTTCTGTACGCCAGATAACTGGTTTTGTACTACAGATAACTGGTTTTATACTACAGATAACTGGTTCTGTACTACAGATAACTGGTTCCATACTGCAGATAACTGGTTCTGTACTACAGATAACTGGTTCTGTACTACAGATAACTGGTTCTATACTGCAGATAACTGGTTCAATTCTACAGATAACTGGTTTTATACTACAGATAACTGGTTCGATACTGCAGATAAGTGGTACTATAGTACAGATAACTGGTCCTGTATTCTAGATAACTGGTTCTATACTACAGATAACTAGTTTGATACTACAGATAACTGGTTCTATTGTGCAGATAACTGGTTCTATTCTACAGATAACTGGTCCTGTACTGCCGATAACTGGTTCTATACTACAGATAAGTAGTTTGATACTACAGATAACTGGTTGTATTGTACAGATAACTGGTTCTATACTGCAGATAACTGGTTCTGTACTACAGATAACTGGTTCTGTACTGCAGATAACTGGTTCTGTACTACAGATAACTGGTTTGATACCACAGATAACTGGTTCTGTACTACAGGTAACTGGTTCTGTACTACAGGTAACTGGTTCTGTACTACAGATAACTGGTTCTATATTACAGATAACTAGTTCTATACTACAGATAACTGGTTCTGTACTAAAGATAACTGGTTTTATACTACAGATAACTGGTTTTATACTACAGATAACTGGTTCTGTACTGCAGATAACTGGTTCTATAGTACAGATAACTGGTTTTATTTTACAGATCACTGGTTCTGTACTACAGATAACTGGTTCTATACTGCAGATAACTGGTTCTGTACTACAGATAACTGGTTCAATTCTACAGATAACTGGTTTTATACTACAGATAACTGGTTCGATACTGCAGATAAGTGGTACTATAGTACAGATAACTGGTCCTGTATTCTAGATAACTGGTTCTACACTGCAGATAACTAGTTCTGTACTACAGATAACTGGTTCTGTACTGCAGATAACTTGTTCTGTACTACAGATAACTGGTTTGATACCACAGATAACTGGTTCTGTACTACAGGTAACTGGTTCTGTACTACAGGTAACTGGTTCTGTACTACAGATAACTGGTTCTATATTACAGATAACTAGTTCTATACTACAGATAACTGGTTCTGTACTACAGATAACTGGTTCTATACTACAGATAACTGGTTCTATACTACAGATAACTGGTTCTATACTGCAGATAACTGGTTCTATACTACAGATAACTGGTTCTATACTGCAGATCAGTGGTTCTGTACTACAGATAACTGTTTCTATACTGCAGATAACTGGCTCTGTACTACAGATAACTTGTTCTGTATTACAGGTAACTGGTTCTGTACTACAGATAACTGGTTCTATACTACAAATAACTGGTTCTGTACGACAAATAACTGGTTTTGTACTACAGATAACTGGTTTTATACTACAGATAACTGGTTCTGTACTGCAGATAACTGGTTCTGTACTACAGATAACTTGTTCTGTACTACAGGTAACTGGTTCTGTACTACAGGTAACTGGTTCTGTACTACAGATAACTGGTTCTATACTGCAGATAACTGGTTCTTTACTACAGATAACTGGTTCTGTACTACACATAACTGGTTCTATACCACAGATAACTGGTTCTATACTACAGGTAACTGGTTCTATACTACAGATAACTGGTTTTATTCTATAGATTACTGGTCCTTTACTGCAGATAACTGGTTTTGTAGTACAGATAACTAGTTCTGTACTACAGATAACTGGTTCTGTACTGCAGATAACTGGTTCTGTACTACAGATAACTGGTTTGATACCACAGATAACTGGTTCTGTACTACAGGTAACTGGTTCTATACTGCAGATAACTGGTTCTGTACTACAGACAACTGGTTCTATAGTACAGATAACTGGTTTTATTTTACAGATCACTGGTTCTGTACTACAGATAACTGGTTCTATACTGCAGTTAAACTAGTTTGATACTACAGATAACTGGTTGTATTGTACAGATAACTGGTTCTGTACTACAGATAACTGGTTCTATACTGCAGATAACTGGTTCTGTACTACAGATAACTGGTTCTGTACTACAGATAACTGGTTCTGTACTGCAGATAACTGGTTCTGTACTACAGATAACTGGTTTTATACTACAGATAACTGGTTCTGTACTACAGGTAACTGGTTCTGTACTACAGATAACTGGTTCTATATTACAGATAACTGGTTCTATACTACAGATAACTGGTTCTGTACTACAGATAACTGGTTTTATACTACAGATAACTGGTTCTATTGTACAGATAACTAGTTCGATACTACAGATAACTGGTTCTATTGTACAGATAACTGGTTCTATTCTACAGATAACTAGTCCTTTGCTGCAGGTAACTGGTTTTATACTACAGATAACTGGTTCGATACTGCAGATAATTGGTTCTATTGTACAGATAACTAGTTCTATTCTACAGATAACTGGTCCTGCGCTGCAGATAACCGGTTCTATACTGCAGATAACTGGTTCTATACTACAGATAACTGGTTCTGTACTACAGATAACTGGTTCTATACTGCAGATAACTGGTTCTGTACTACAGATAACTGGTTCTGTACTACAGATAACTGGTTCTATACTGCAGATTACTGGTTCTATACTACAGATAACTGGTTCTGTACTACAGATAACTGGTTCTATACTGCAGATAACTGGTTCTGTACTACAGATAACTGGTTCTATACTGCAGATCACTGGTTCTGTACTAGAGATAACTGGTTCTATACTACAGATAACTGGTTCTATACTGCAGATAACTGGTTCTGTACTACAGATAACTTGTACTGTACTACAGGTAACTGGTTCTGTACTACAGATAACTGGTTCTATACTACAAATAACTGGTTCTGTACTACAGATAACTTGTACTGTACTACAGGTAACTGGTTCTGTACTACAGATAACTGGTTCTATACTACAAATAACTGGTTCTGTACGCCAGATAACTGGTTTTGTACTACAGATAACTGGTTTTATACTACAGATAACTGGTTCTGTACTACAGATAACTGGTTCCATACTGCAGATCACTGGTTCTGTACTACAGATAACTGGTTCTGTACTACAGATAACTGGTTCTATACTGCAGATAACTGGTTCAATTCTACAGATAACTGGTTTTATACTACAGATAACTGGTTCGATACTGCAGATAAGTGGTACTATAGTACAGATAACTGGTCCTGTATTCTAGATAACTGGTTCTATACTACAGATAACTAGTTTGATACTACAGATAACTGGTTCTATTGTGCAGATAACTGGTTCTATTCTACAGATAACTGGTCCTGTACTGCCGATAACTGGTTCTATACTACAGATAAGTAGTTTGATACTACAGATAACTGGTTCTATACTGCAGATAACTAGTTCTGTACTACAGATAACTGGTTCTGTACTGCAGATAACTGGTTCTGTACTACAGATAACTGGTTTGATACCACAGATAACTGGTTCTGTACTACAGGTAACTGGTTCTGTACTACAGGTAACTGGTTCTGTACTACAGATAACTGGTTCTATATTACAGATAACTAGTTCTATACTACAGATAACTGGTTCTGTACTACAGATAACTGGTTTTATACTACAGATAACTGGTTTTATACTACAGATAACTGGTTCTGTACTGCAGATAACTGGTTCTATAGTACAGATAACTGGTTTTATTTTACAGATCACTGGTTCTGTACTACAGATAACTGGTTCTATACTGCAGATAACTGGTTCTGTACTACAGATAACTGATTCAATTCTACAGATAACAGGTTTTATACTACAGATAACTGGTTCGATACTGCAGATAAGTGGTACTATAGTACAGATAACTGGTCCTGTATTCTAGATAACTGGTTCTACACTGCAGATAACTAGTTCTGTACTACAGATAACTGGTTCTGTACTGCAGATAACTTGTTCTGTACTACAGATAACTGGTTTGATACCACAAATAACTGGTTCTGTACTACAGGTAACTGGTTCTGTACTACAGGTAACTGGTTCTGTACTACAGATAACTGGTTCTATATTACAGATAACTAGTTCTATACTACAGATAACTGGTTCTGTACTACAGATAACTGGTTCTATACTACAGATAACTGGTTCTATACTACAGATAACTGGTTCTATACTGCAGATAACTGGTTCTATACTGCAGATTACTGGTTCTATACTACAGATAACTGGTTCTGTACTACAGATAACTGGTTCTATACTGCAGATAACTGGTTCTGTACTACAGATAACTGGTTCTATACTGCAGATCACTGGTTCTGTACTAGAGATAACTGGTTCTATACTACAGATACCTGGTTCTATACTGCAGATAACTGGTTCTGTACTACAGATAACTTGTACTGTACTACAGGTAACTGGTTCTGTACTACAGATAACTGGTTCTATACTACAAATAACTGGTTCTGTACTACAGATAACTGGTTTTGTACTACAGATAACTGGTTTTATACTACAGATAACTGGTTCTGTACTACAGATAACTGGTTCTATACTGCAGATCACTGGTTCTGTACTACAGATAACTGGTTCTGTACTACAGATAACTGGTTCTATACTGCAGATAACTGGTTCTGTACTACAGATAACTGGTTCTGTACTACAGATAACTGGTTCTATACTGCAGATTACTGGTTCTATACTACAGATAACTGGTTCTGTACTACAGATAACTGGTTCTATACTGCAGATAACTGGTTCTGTACTACAGATAACTGGTTCTATACTGCAGATCACTGGTTCTGTACTAGAGATAACTGGTTCTATACTACAGATAACTGGTTCTATACTGCAGATAACTGGTTCTGTACTACAGATAACTTGTACTGTACTACAGGTAACTGGTTCTGTACTACAGATAACTGGTTCTATACTACAAATAACTGGTTCTGTACGCCAGATAACTGGTTTTGTACTACAGATAACTGGTTTTATACTACAGATAACTGGTTCTGTACTACAGATAACTGGTTCCATACTGCAGATCACTGGTTCTGTACTACAGATAACTGGTTCTGTACTACAGATAACTGGTTCTATACTGCAGATAACTGGTTCAATTCTACAGATAACTGGTTTTATACTACAGATAACTGGTTCGATACTGCAGATAAGTGGTACTATAGTACAGATAACTGGTCCTGTATTCTAGATAACTGGTTCTATACTACAGATAACTAGTTTGATACTACAGATAACTGGTTCTATTGTGCAGATAACTGGTTCTATTCTACAGATAACTGGTCCTGTACTGCCGATAACTGGTTCTATACTACAGATAAGTAGTTTGATACTACAGATAACTGGTTGTATTGTACAGATAACTGGTTCTATACTGCAGATAACTGGTTCTGTACTACAGATAACTGGTTCTATACTGCAGATAACTAGTTCTGTACTACAGATAACTGGTTCTGTACTGCAGATAACTGGTTCTGTACTACAGATAACTGGTTTGATACCACAGATAACTGGTTCTGTACTACAGGTAACTGGTTCTGTACTACAGGTAACTGGTTCTGTACTACAGATAACTGGTTCTATATTACAGATAACTAGTTCTATACTACAGATAACTGGTTCTGTACTAAAGATAACTGGTTTTATACTACAGATAACTGGTTTTATACTACAGATAACTGGTTCTGTACTGCAGATAACTGGTTCTATAGTACAGATAACTGGTTTTATTTTACAGATCACTGGTTCTGTACTACAGATAACTGGTTCTATACTGCAGATAACTGGTTCTGTACTACAGATAACTGGTTCAATTCTACAGATAACTGGTTTTATACTACAGATAACTGGTTCGATACTGCAGATAAGTGGTACTATAGTACAGATAACTGGTCCTGTATTCTAGATAACTGGTTCTACACTGCAGATAACTAGTTCTGTACTACAGATAACTGGTTCTGTACTGCAGATAACTTGTTCTGTACTACAGATAACTGGTTTGATACCACAGATAACTGGTTCTGTACTACAGGTAACTGGTTCTGTACCACAGGTAACTGGTTCTGTACTACAGATAACTGGTTCTATATTACAGATAACTAGTTCTATACTACAGATAACTGGTTCTGTACTACAGATAACTGGTTCTATACTACAGATAACTGGTTCTATACTACAGATAACTGGTTCTATACTGCAGATAACTGGTTCTATACTACAGATAACTGGTTCTATACTGCAGACCACTGGTTCTGTACTACAGATAACTGTTTCTATACTGCAGATAACTGGCTCTGTACTACAGATAACTTGTTCTGTATTACAGGTAACTGGTTCTGTACTACAGATAACTGGTTCTATACTACAAATAACTGGTTTTATTCTATAGATTACTGGTCCTTTACTGCAGATAACTGGTTTTGTAGTACAGATAACTAGTTCTGTACTACAGATAACTGGTTCTGTACTGCAGATAACTGGTTCTGTACTACAGATAACTGGTTTGATACCACAGATAACTGGTTCTGTACTACAGGTAACTGGTTCTATACTGCAGATAACTGGTTCTGTACTACAGACAACTGGTTCTATAGTACAGATAACTGGTTTTATTTTACAGATCACTGGTTCTGTACTACAGATAACTGGTTCTATACTGCAGTTAAACTAGTTTGATACTACAGATAACTGGTTGTATTGTACAGATAACTGGTTCTGTACTACAGATAACTGGTTCTATACTGCAGATAACTGGTTCTGTACTACAGATAACAGGTTCTGTACTACAGATAACTGGTTCTGTACTGCAGATAACTTGTTCTGTACTACAGATAACTGGTTTGATACCACAGATAACTGGTTCTGTACTACAGGTAACTGGTTCTGTACCACAGGTAACTGGTTCTGTACTACAGATAACTGGTTCTATATTACAGATAACTAGTTCTATACTACAGATAACTGGTTCTGTACTACAGATAACTGGTTCTATACTGCAGTTAAACTAGTTTGATACTACAGATAACTGGTTGTATTGTACAGATAACTGGTTCTGTACTACAGATAACTGGTTCTATACTGCAGATAACTGGTTCTGTACTACAGATAACAGGTTCTGTACTACAGATAACTGGTTCTGTACTGCAGATAACTTGTTCTGTACTACAGATAACTGGTTTTATACTACAGATAACTGGTTCTGTACTACAGGTAACTGGTTCTGTACTACAGATAACTGGTTCTATATTACAGATAACTGGTTCTATACTACAGATAACTGGTTCTGTACTACAGATAACTGGTTTTATACTACAGATAACTGGTTCTATTGTACAGATAACTAGTTCGATACTACAGATAACTGGTTCTATTGTACAGATAACTGGTTCTATTCTACAGATAACTAGTCCTTTGCTGCAGGTAACTGGTTCTATACTACAGATAACTGGTTCGATACTGCAGATAATTGGTTCTATTGTACAGATAACTAGTTCTATTCTACAGATAACTGGTCCTGCGCTGCAGATAACCGGTTCTATACTGCAGATAACTGGTTCTATACTACAGATAACTGGTTCTGTACTACAGATAACTGGTTCTATACTGCAGATAACTGGTTCTGTACTACAGATAACTGGTTCTGTACTACAGATAACTGGTTCTATACTGCAGATTACTGGTTCTATACTACAGATAACTGGTTCTGTACTACAGATAACTGGTTCTATACTGCAGATAACTGGTTCTGTACTACAGATAACTGGTTCTATACTGCAGATCACTGGTTCTGTACTAGAGATAACTGGTTCTATACTACAGATAACTGGTTCTATACTGCAGATAACTGGTTCTGTACTAGAGATAACTTGTACTGTACTACAGGTAACTGGTTCTGTACTACAGATAACTGGTTCTATACTACAAATAACTGGTTCTGTACTACAGATAACTGGTTTTGTACTACAGATAACTGGTTTTATACTACAGATAACTGGTTCTGTACTACAGATAACTGGTTCTATACTGCAGATCACTGGTTCTGTACTACAGATAACTGGTTCTGTACTACAGATAACTGGTTCTATACTGCAGATAACTGGTTCTGTACTACAGATAACTGGTTCTGTACTACAGATAACTGGTTCTATACTGCAGATTACTGGTTCTATACTACAGATAACTGGTTCTGTACTACAGATAACTGGTTCTATACTGCAGATAACTGGTTCTGTACTACTGATAACTGGTTCTATACTGCAGATCACTGGTTCTGTACTAGAGATAACTGGTTCTATACTACAGATAACTGGTTCTATACTGCAGATAACTGGTTCTGTACTACAGATAACTTGTACTGTACTACAGGTAACTGGTTCTGTACTACAGATAACTGGTTCTATACTACAAATAACTGGTTCTGTACGCCAGATAACTGGTTCTGTACTACAGATAACTGGTTCTATACTGCAGATAACTGGTTCTTTACTACAGATAACTGGTTCTGTACTACACATAACTGGTTCTATACTGCAGATCACTGGTTCTGTACTAGAGATAACTGGTTCTATACTACAGATAACTGGTTCTATACTGCTGATAACTGGTTCTGTACTACAGATAACTTGTACTGTACTACAGGTAACTGGTTCTGTACTACAGATAACTGGTTCTATACTACAAATAACTGGTTCTGTACGCCAGATAACTGGTTCTGTACTACAGATAACTGGTTCTATACTGCAGATAACTGGTTCTTTACTACAGATAACTGGTTCTGTACTACACATAACTGGTTCTATACCACAGATAACTGGTTCTATACTACATGTAACTGGTTCTATACTACAGATAACTGGTTTTATTCTATAGATTACTGGTCCTTTGCTGCAGATAACTGGTTTTGTAGTACAGATAACTGGTTCTGTCCTGCAGATAACTGGTTCTATAGGACAGTTAACTGGTTCAATTCTACAGATAACTGGTTTTATACTACAGATAACTGGTTCGATACTGCAGATAACTGGTACTATAGTACAGATAACTGGTCCTGTATTCTAGATAACTGGTTCTATACTACAGATAACTAGTTTGATACTACAGATAACTGGTTCTATTGTGCAGATAACTGGTTCTATTCTACAGATAACTTGTCCTGTACTGCAGATAACTGGTTCTATACTACAGATAACTAGTTCGATACTACAGATAACTTGTTCTATTGTACAGATAACTGGTTCTATTCTACAGATAACTAGTCCATTGCTGCAGGTAACTGGTTCTATACTACAGACAACTGGTTCGATACTGCAGATAATTGGTTCTATTGTACAGATAACTAGTTCTATTCTACTGATAACTGGTCCTGCGCTGCAGATAACTGGTTCTATAGTACAGATAACTGGTCCTGTATTCTAGATAACTGGTTCTATACTACGATAACTAGTTCGATACTACAGATAACTGGTTCTATTGTACAGATAACTAGTTCGATACTACAGATAATTGGTTGTATTGTACAGATAACTGGTTCTATTTTACAGATAACTAGTCCTTTGCTACAGGTAACTGGTTCGGTACTACAGATAACTGGTTCTATGCTGCAGATAACTGGTTCTATACTGCAGATCACTTGTTCTGTACTACAGATAACTGGTTCTATACTACAGATAAGTGGTTCTATACTGCAGATAACTGGTTTTATACTACAGATAACTGGTTCTATTGTACAGATAACTAGTTCGATACTACAGATAACTGGTTGTATTGTACAGATAACTGGTTCTATTCTACAGATAACTAGTCCTTTGCTGCAGGTAACTGGTTCTATACTACAGATAACTGGTTTTATACTACAGATAACTGGTTCGATACTGCAGATAACTGGTTCAATTCTACAAATAACTGGTTTTATACTACAGATAACTGGTTTTATACTACAGATAACTGGTTCTGTACTGCAGATAACTGGTTCCATAGTACAGATAACTGGTTTTATTTTACAGATAACTGGTTTTATACTACAGATAACTGGTTCTGTACTGCAGATAACTGGTTCTATACTGCAGTTAAACTAGTTTGATACTACAGATAACTGGTTGTATTGTACAGATAACTGGTTCTGTACTACAGATAACTGGTTCTATACTGCAGATAACTGGTTCTGTACTACAGATAACTGGTTCTGTACTACAGGTAACTGGTTCTGTACTACAGATAACTGGTTCTATATTACCGATAACTGGTTCTATACTACAGATAACTGGTTCTGTACTACAGATAACTGGTTTTATACTACAAATAACTGGTTCTATTGTACAGATAACTAGTTCGATACTACAGATAACTGGTTCTATTGTACAGATAACTGGTTCTATTCTACAGATAACTAGTCCTTTGCTGCAGGTAACTGGTTCTATACTACAGATAACTGGTTCGATACTGCAGATAATTGGTTCTATTGTACAGATAACTAGTTCTATTCTACAGATAACTGGTCCTGCGCTGCAGATAACCGGTTCTATACTGCAGATAACTGGTTCTATACTACAGATAACTGGTTCTGTACTACAGATAACTGGTTCTATACTGCAGATAACTGGTTCTGTACTACAGATAACTGGTTCTGTACTACAGATAACTGGTTCTATACTGCAGATTACTGGTTCTATACTACAGATAACTGGTTCTGTACTACAGATAACTGGTTCTATACTGCAGATAACTGGTTCTGTACTACAGATAACTGGTTCTATACTGCAGATCACTGGTTCTGTACTAGAGATAACTGGTTCTATACTACAGATAACTGGTTCTATACTGCAGATAACTGGTTCTGTACTACAGATAACTTGTACTGTACTACAGGTAACTGGTTCTGTACTACAGATAACTGGTTCTATACTACAAATAACTGGTTCTGTACTACAGATAACTGGTTTTGTACTACAGATAACTGGTTTTATACTACAGATAACTGGTTCTGTACTACAGATAACTGGTTCTATACTGCAGATCACTGGTTCTGTACTACAGATAACTGGTTCTGTACTACAGATAACTGGTTCTATACTGCAGATAACTGGTTCAATTCTACAGATAACTGGTTTTATACTACAGATAACTGGTTCGATACTGCAGATAAGTGGTACTATAGTACAGATAACTGGTCCTGTATTCTAGATAACTGGTTCTATACTACAGATAACTAGTTTGATACTACAGATAACTGGTTCTATTGTGCAGATAACTAGTTCTATTCCACTGATAACTGGTCCTGCGCTGCAGATAACTGGTTCTATAGTACAGATAACTGGTCCTGTATTCTAGATAACTGGTTCTATACTACGATAACTAGTTCGATACTACAGATAACTGGTTCTATTGTACAGATAACTGGTTCTGTACTACAGATAACTGGTTCTATACTGCAGATAACTGGTTCTGTACTACAGATAACTGGTTCTGTACTACAGGTAACTGGTTCTGTACTACAGATAACTGGTTCTATATTACCGATAACTGGTTCTATACTACAGATAACTGGTTCTGTACTACAGATAACTGGTTTTATACTACAAATAACTGGTTCTATTGTACAGATAACTAGTTCGATACTACAGATAACTGGTTCTATTGTGCAGATAACTGGTTCTATTCTACAGATAACTTGTCCTGTACTGCAGATAACTGGTTCTATACTACAGATAACTAGTTCGATACTACAGATAACTTGTTCTATTGTACAGATAACTGGTTCTATTCTACAGATAACTAGTCCATTGCTGCAGGTAACTGGTTCTATACTACAGACAACTGGTTCGATACTGCAGATAATTGGTTCTATTGTACAGATAACTAGTTCTATTCTACTGATAACTGGTCCTGCGCTGCAGATAACTGGTTCTATAGTACAGATAACTGGTCCTGTATTCTAGATAACTGGTTCTATACTACGATAACTAGTTCGATACTACAGATAACTGGTTCTATTGTACAGATAACTAGTTCGATACTACAGATAATTGGTTGTATTGTACAGATAACTGGTTCTATTTTACAGATAACTAGTCCTTTGCTACAGGTAACTGGTTCGGTACTACAGATAACTGGTTCTATGCTGCAGATAACTGGTTCTATACTGCAGATCACTTTTTCTGTACTACAGATAACTGGTTCTATACTACAGATAAGTGGTTCTATACTGCAGATAACTGGTTTTATACTACAGATAACTGGTTCTATTGTACAGATAACTAGTTCGATACTACAGATAACTGGTTGTATTGTACAGATAACTGGTTCT
Source organism: Telmatherina bonti (assembly GCF_933228915.1). Taxonomy (NCBI): domain Eukaryota; kingdom Metazoa; phylum Chordata; class Actinopteri; order Atheriniformes; family Telmatherinidae; genus Telmatherina; species Telmatherina bonti. Next base: position 1,880,889 of record NC_136627.1, on the reverse strand, counting down.
ATTCTACAGATAACTAGTCCTTTGCTGCAGGTAACTGGTTCTATACTACAGATAACTGGTTCGATACTGCAGATAATTGGTTCTATTGTACAGATAACTAGTTCTATTCTACAGATAACTGGTCCTGCGCTGCAGATAACCGGTTCTATACTGCAGATAACTGGTTCTATACTACAGATAACTGCTTCTGTACTACAGATAACTGGTTCTATACTGCAGATAACTGGTTCTGTACTACAGATAACTGGTTCTGTACTACAGATAACTGGTTCTATACTGCAGATTACTGGTTCTATACTACAGATAACTGGTTCTGTACTACAGATAACTGGTTCTATAGTGCAGATAACTGGTTCTGTACTACAGATAACTCGTTCTATACTGCAGATCACTGGTTCTGTACTAGATATAACTGGTTCTATACTACAGATAACTGGTTCTATACTGCAGATAACTGGTTCTGTACTACAGATAACTTGTACTGTACTACAGGTAACTGGTTCTGTACTACAGATAACTGGTTCTATACTACAAATAACTGGTTCTGTACTACAGATAACTGGTTTTGTACTACAGATAACTGGTTTTATACTACAGATAACTGGTTCTGTACTACAGATAACTGGTTCTATACTGCAGATCACTGGTTCTGTACTACAGATAACTGGTTCTGTACTACAGATAACTGGTGCTATACTGCAGATAACTGGTTCAATTCTACAGATAACTGGTTTTATACTACAGATAACTGGTTCGATACTGCAGATAACTGGTACTATAGTACAGATAACTGGTCCTGTATTCTAGATAACTGGTTCTATACTACAGATAACTAGTTTGATACTACAGATAACTGGTTCTATTGTGCAGATAACTGGTTCTATTCTACAGATAACTGGTCCTGTACTGCCGATAACTGGTTCTATACTACAGATAAGTAGTTTGATACTACAGATAACTGGTTGTATTGTACAGATAACTGGTTCTATACTGCAGATAACTGGTTCTGTACTACAGATAACTGGTTCTATACAGCAGATAACTAGTTCTGTACTACAGATAACTGGTTCTGTACTACAGATAACTGGTTCTGTACTGCAGATAAGTGGTTCTGTACTACAGATAACTGGTTTTATACCACAGATAACTGGTTCTGTACTACAGGTAACTGGTTCTGTACTACAGGTAACTGGTTCTGTACTACAGATAACTGGTTCTATATTACAGATAACTAGTTCTATACTACAGATAACTGGTTCTGTACTACAGATAACTGGTTTTATACTACAGATAACTGGTTTTATACTACAGATAACTGGTTCTGTACTGCAGATAACTGGTTCTATAGTACAGATAACTGGTTTTATTTTACAGATCACTGGTTCTGTACTACAGATAACTGGTTCTATACTGCAGTTAAACTAGTTTGATACTACAGATAACTGGTTGTATTGTACAGATAACTGGTTCTGTACTACAGATAACTGGTTCTATACTGCAGATAACTGGTTCTGTACTACAGATAACTGGTTCTGTACTACAGATAACTGGTTCTGTACTGCAGATAACTGGTTCTGTACTACAGATAACTGGTTTTATACTACAGATAACTGGTTCTGTACTACAGGTAACTGGTTCTGTACTACAGATAACTGGTTCTATATTACAGATAACTGGTTCTATACTACAGATAACTGGTTCTGTACTACAGATAACTGGTTTTATACTACAGATAACTGGTTCTGTACTACAGATAACTGGTTCTATACTGCAGATAACTGGTTCTGTACTACAGATAACTGGTTCTGTACTACAGATAACTGGTTCTATACTGCAGATTACTGGTTCTATACTACAGATAACTGGTTCTGTACTACAGATAACTGGTTCTATACTGCAGATAACTGGTTCTGTACTACAGATAACTGGTTCTATACTGCAGATCACTGGTTCTGTACTAGAGATAACTGGTTCTATACTACAGATAACTGGTTCTATACTGCAGATAACTGGTTCTGTACTACAGATAACTTGTACTGTACTACATGTAACTGGTTCTGTACTACAGATAACTGGTTCTATACTACAAATAACTGGTTCTGTACTACAGATAACTGGTTTTGTACTACAGATAACTGGTTTTATACTACAGATAACTGGTTCTGTACTACAGATAACTGGTTTTATACTGCAGATCACTGGTTCTGTACTACAGATAACTGGTTTTGTACTACAGATAACTGGTTTTATACTACAGATAACTGGTTCTGTACTACAGATAACTGGTTCTATACTGCAGATCACTGGTTCTGTACTACAGATAACTGGTTCTGTACTACAGATAACTGGTTCTATACTGCAGATAACTGGTTCAATTCTACAGATAACTGGTTTTATACTACAGATAACTGGTTCGATACTGCAGATAAGTGGTACTATAGTACAGATAACTGGTCCTGTATTCTAGATAACTGGTTCTATACTACAGATAACTAGTTTGATACTGCAGATAACTGGTTCTATTGTGCAGATAACTAGTTCTATTCCACTGATAACTGGTCCTGCGCTGCAGATAACTGGTTCTATAGTACAGATAACTGGTCCTGTATTCTAGATAACTGGTTCTATACTACGATAACTAGTTCGATACTACAGATAACTGGTTCTATTGTACAGATAACTAGTTCTGTACTACAGATAACTGGTTCTATACTGCAGATAACTGGTTCTGTACTACAGATAACTGGTTCTATACTGCAGATCACTGGTTCTGTACTAGAGATAACTGGTTCTATACTACAGATAACTGGTTCTATACTGCAGATAACTGGTTCTGTACTACAGATAACTTGTACTGTACTACAGGTAACTGGTTCTGTACTACAGATAACTGGTTCTATACTGCAGATCACTGGTTCTGTACTACAGATAACTGGTTCTGTACAACAGATAACTGGTTCTATACTGCAGATAACTGGTTCAATTCTACAGATAACTGGTTTTATACTACAGATAACTGGTTCGATACTGCAGATAACTGGTTCAATTCTACAAATAACTGGTTTTATACTACAGATAACTGGTTTTATACTACAGATAACTGGTTCTGTACTGCAGATAACTGGTTCCATAGTACAGATAACTGGTTTTATTTTACAGATAACTGGTTTTATACTACAGATAACTGGTTCTGTACTGCAGATAACTGGTTCTATACTGCAGTTAAACTAGTTTGATACTACAGATAACTGGTTGTATTGTACAGATAACTGGTTCTGTACTACAGATAACTGGTTCTATACTGCAGATAACTGGTTCTGTACTACAGATAACTGGTTCTGTACTACAGGTAACTGGTTCTGTACTACAGATAACTGGTTCTATATTACCGATAACTGGTTCTATACTACAGATAACTGGTTCTGTACTACAGATAACTGGTTTTATACTACAAATAACTGGTTCTATTGTACAGATAACTAGTTCGATACTACAGATAACTGGTTCTATTGTACAGATAACTGGTTCTATTCTACAGATAACTAGTCCTTTGCTGCAGGTAACTGGTTCTATACTACAGATAACTGGTTCGATACTGCAGATAATTGGTTCTATTGTACAGATAACTAGTTCTATTCTACAGATAACTGGTCCTGCGCTGCAGATAACCGGTTCTATACTGCAGATAACTGGTTCTATACTACAGATAACTGGTTCTGTACTACAGATAACTGGTTCTATACTGCAGATAACTGGTTCTGTACTACAGATAACTGGTTCTGTACTACAGATAACTGGTTCTATACTGCAGATTACTGGTTCTATACTACAGATAACTGGTTCTGTACTACAGATAACTGGTTCTATACTGCAGATAACTGGTTCTGTACTACAGATAACTGGTTCTATACTGCAGATCACTGGTTCTGTACTAGAGATAACTGGTTCTATACTACAGATAACTGGTTCTATACTGCAGATAACTGGTTCTGTACTACAGATAACTTGTACTGTACTACAGGTAACTGGTTCTGTACTACAGATAACTGGTTCTATACTACAAATAACTGGTTCTGTACTACAGATAACTGGTTTTGTACTACAGATAACTGGTTTTATACTACAGATAACTGGTTCTGTACTACAGATAACTGGTTCTATACTGCAGATCACTGGTTCTGTACTACAGATAACTGGTTCTGTACTACAGATAACTGGTTCTATACTGCAGATAACTGGTTCAATTCTACAGATAACTGGTTTTATACTACAGATAACTGGTTCGATACTGCAGATAAGTGGTACTATAGTACAGATAACTGGTCCTGTATTCTAGATAACTGGTTCTATACTACAGATAACTAGTTTGATACTACAGATAACTGGTTCTATTGTGCAGATAACTAGTTCTATTCCACTGATAACTGGTCCTGCGCTGCAGATAACTGGTTCTATAGTACAGATAACTGGTCCTGTATTCTAGATAACTGGTTCTATACTACGATAACTAGTTCGATACTACAGATAACTGGTTCTATTGTACAGATAACTGGTTCTGTACTACAGATAACTGGTTCTATACTGCAGATAACTGGTTCTGTACTACAGATAACTGGTTCTGTACTACAGGTAACTGGTTCTGTACTACAGATAACTGGTTCTATATTACCGATAACTGGTTCTATACTACAGATAACTGGTTCTGTACTACAGATAACTGGTTTTATACTACAAATAACTGGTTCTATTGTACAGATAACTAGTTCGATACTACAGATAACTGGTTCTATTGTACAGATAACTGGTTCTATTCTACAGATAACTAGTCCTTTGCTGCAGGTAACTGGTTCTATACTACAGATAACTGGTTCGATACTGCAGATAATTGGTTCTATTGTACAGATAACTAGTTCTATTCTACAGATAACTGGTCCTGCGCTGCAGATAACCGGTTCTATACTGCAGATAACTGGTTCTATACTACAGATAACTGGTTCTGTACTACAGATAACTGGTTCTATACTGCAGATAACTGGTTCTGTACTACAGATAACTGGTTCTGTACTACAGATAACTGGTTCTATACTGCAGATTACTGGTTCTATACTACAGATAACTGGTTCTGTACTACAGATAACTGGTTCTATACTGCAGATAACTGGTTCTGTACTACAGATAACTGGTTCTATACTGCAGATCACTGGTTCTGTACTAGAGATAACTGGTTCTATACTACAGATAACTGGTTCTATACTGCAGATAACTGGTTCTGTACTACAGATAACTTGTACTGTACTACAGGTAATGGTTCTGTACTACAGATAACTGGTTCTATACTACAAATAACTGGTTCTGTACTACAGATAACTGGTTTTGTACTACAGATAACTGGTTTTATACTACAGATAACTGGTTCTGTACTACAGATAACTGGTTCTATACTGCAGATCACTGGTTCTGTACTACAGATAACTGGTTCTGTACTACAGATAACTGGTTCTATACTGCAGATAACTGGTTCAATTCTACAGATAACTGGTTTTATACTACAGATAACTGGTTCGATACTGCAGATAAGTGGTACTATAGTACAGATAACTGGTCCTGTATTCTAGATAACTGGTTCTATACTACAGATAACTAGTTTGATACTACAGATAACTGGTTCTATTGTGCAGATAACTAGTTCTATTCCACTGATAACTGGTCCTGCGCTGCAGATAACTGGTTCTATAGTACAGATAACTGGTCCTGTATTCTAGATAACTGGTTCTATACTACGATAACTAGTTCGATACTACAGATAACTGGTTCTATTGTACAGATAACTAGTTCTGTACTACAGATAACTGGTTCTATACTGCAGATAACTGGTTCTGTACTACAGATAACTGGTTCTATACTGCAGATCACTGGTTCTGTACTAGAGATAACTGGTTCTATACTACAGATAACTGGTTCTATACTGCAGATAACTGGTTCTGTACTAGAGATAACTGGTTCTATACTACAGATAACTGGTTCTATACTGCAGATAACTGGTTCTGTACTACAGATAACTTGTACTGTACTACAGGTAACTGGTTCTGTACTACAGATAACTGGTTCTATACTGCAGATCACTGGTTCTGTACTACAGATAACTGGTTCTGTACTACAGATAACTGGTTCTATACTGCAGATAACTGGTTCAATTCTACAGATAACGGGTTTTATACTACAGATAACTGGTTCGATACTGCAGATAACTGGTTCAATTCTACAGATAACTGGTTTTATACTACAGATAACTGGTTTTATACTACAGATAACTGGTTCTGTACTGCAGATAACTGGTTCCATAGTACAGATAACTGGTTTTATTTTACAGATAACTTGTTTTATACTACAGATAACTGGTTCTGTACTGCAGATAACTGGTTCTATAGTACAGATAACTGGTTTTATTTTACAGATCACTGGTTCTGTACTACAGATAACTGGTTCTATACTGCAGTTAAACTAGTTTGATACTACAGATAACTGGTTGTATTGTACAGATAACTGGTTCTGTACTACAGATAACTGGTTCTATACTGCAGATAACTGGTTCTGTACTACAGATAACTGGTTCTGTACTACAGATAACTGGTTCTGTACTGCAGATAACTGGTTCTGTACTACAGATAACTGGTTTTATACTACAGATAACTGGTTCTGTACTACAGGTAACTGGTTCTGTACTACAGATAACTGGTTCTATATTACAGATAACTGGTTCTATACTACAGATAACTGGTTCTGTACTACAGATAACTGGTTTTATACTACAGATAACTGGTTCTATTGTACAGATAACTAGTTCGATACTACAGATAACTGGTTCTATTGTACAGATAACTGGTTCTATTCTACAGATAACTAGTCCTTTGCTGCAGGTAACTGGTTCTATACTACAGATAACTGGTTCGATACTGCAGATAATTGGTTCTATTGTAGAGATAACTAGTTCTATTCTACAGATAACTGGTCCTGCGCTGAAGATAACCGGTTCTATACTGCATATAACTGGTTCTATACTACAGATAACTGGTTCTGTACTACAGATAACTGGTTCTATACTGCAGATAACTGGTTCTGTACTACAGATAACTGGTTCTATACTGCAGATCACTGGTTCTGTACTAGAGATAACTGGTTCTATACTACAGATAACTGGTTCTATACTGCAGATAACTGGTTCTGTACTACAGATAACTTGTACTGTACTACAGGTAATGGTTCTGTACTACAGATAACTGGTTCTATACTACAAATAACTGGTTCTGTACTACAGATAACTGGTTTTGTACTACAGATAACTGGTTTTATACTACAGATAACTGGTTCTGTACTACAGATAACTGGTTCTATACTGCAGATCACTGGTTCTGTACTACAGATAACTGGTTCTATACTGCAGATAACTGGTTCTGTACTACAGATAACTGGTTCTATACTGCAGATCACTGGTTCTGTACTAGAGATAACTGGTTCTATACTACAGATAACTGGTTCTATACTGCAGATAACTGGTTCTGTACTACAGATAACTTGTACTGTACTACAGGTAACTGGTTCTGTACTACAGATAACTGGTTCTATACTACAAATAACTGGTTCTGTACTACAGATAACTGGTTTTGTACTACAGATAACTGGTTTTATACTACAGATAACTGGTTCTGTACTACAGATAACTGGTTCTATACTGCAGATCACTGGTTCTGTACTACAGATAACTGGTTCTGTACTACAGATAACTGGTTCTATACTGCAGATAACTGGTTCAATTCTACAGATAACTGGTTTTATACTACAGATAACTGGTTCGATACTGCAGATAAGTGGTACTATAGTACAGATAACTGGTCCTGTATTCTAGATAACTGGTTCTATACTACAGATAACTAGTTTGATACTACAGATAACTGGTTCTATTGTGCAGATAACTAGTTCTATTCCACTGATAACTGGTCCTGCGCTGCAGATAACTGGTTCTATAGTACAGATAACTGGTCCTGTATTCTAGATAACTGGTTCTATACTACGATAACTAGTTCGATACTACAGATAACTGGTTCTATTGTACAGATAACTGGTTCTGTACTACAGATAACTGGTTCTATACTGCAGATAACTGGTTCTGTACTACAGATAACTGGTTCTGTACTACAGGTAACTGGTTCTGTACTACAGATAACTGGTTCTATATTACCGATAACTGGTTCTATACTACAGATAACTGGTTCTATTGTACAGATAACTGGTTCTGTACTACAGATAACTGGTTCTATACTGCAGATAACTGGTTCTGTACTACAGATAACTGGTTCTGTACTACAGGTAACTGGTTCTGTACTACAGATAACTGGTTCTATATTACCGATAACTGGTTCTATACTACAGATAACTGGTTCTGTACTACAGATAACTGGTTTTATACTACAAATAACTGGTTCTATTGTACAGATAACTAGTTCGATACTACAGATAACTGGTTCTATTGTACAGATAACTGGTTCTATTCTACAGATAACTAGTCCTTTGCTGCAGGTAACTGGTTCTATACTACAGATAACTGGTTCGATACTGCAGATAATTGGTTCTATTGTACAGATAACTAGTTCTATTCTACAGATAACTGGTCCTGCGCTGCAGATAACCGGTTCTATACTGCAGATAACTGGTTCTATACTACAGATAACTGGTTCTGTACTACAGATAACTGGTTCTATACTGCAGATAACTGGTTCTGTACTACAGATAACTGGTTCTGTACTACAGATAACTGGTTCTATACTGCAGATTACTGGTTCTATACTACAGATAACTGGTTCTGTACTACAGATAACTGGTTCTATACTGCAGATAACTGGTTCTGTACTACAGATAACTGGTTCTATACTGCAGATCACTGGTTCTGTACTAGAGATAACTGGTTCTATACTACAGATAACTGGTTCTATACTGCAGATAACTGGTTCTGTACTACAGATAACTTGTACTGTACTGCAGATCACTGGTTCTGTACTAGAGATAACTGGTTCTATACTACAGATAACTGGTTCTATACTGCAGATAACTGGTTCTGTACTACAGATAACTTGTACTGTACTACAGGTAACTGGTTCTGTACTACAGATAACTGGTTCTATACTGCAGATCACTGGTTCTGTACTACAGATAACTGGTTCTGTACTACAGATAACTGGTTCTATACTGCAGATAACTGGTTCAATTCTACAGATAACGGGTTTTATACTACAGATAACTGGTTCGATACTGCAGATAACTGGTTCAATTCTACAGATAACTGGTTTTATACTACAGATAACTGGTTTTATACTACAGATAACTGGTTCTGTACTGCAGATAACTGGTTCCATAGTACAGATAACTGGTTTTATTTTACAGATAACTTGTTTTATACTACAGATAACTGGTTCTGTACTGCAGATAACTGGTTCTATAGTACAGATAACTGGTTTTATTTTACAGATCACTGGTTCTGTACTACAGATAACTGGTTCTATACTGCAGTTAAACTAGTTTGATACTACAGATAACTGGTTGTATTGTACAGATAACTGGTTCTGTACTACAGATAACTGGTTCTATACTGCAGATAACTGGTTCTGTACTACAGATAACTGGTTCTGTACTACAGATAACTGGTTCTGTACTGCAGATAACTGGTTCTGTACTACAGATAACTGGTTTTATACTACAGATAACTGGTTCTGTACTACAGGTAACTGGTTCTGTACTACAGATAACTGGTTCTATATTACAGATAACTGGTTCTATACTACAGATAACTGGTTCTGTACTACAGATAACTGGTTTTATACTACAGATAACTGGTTCTATTGTACAGATAACTAGTTCGATACTACAGATAACTGGTTCTATTGTACAGATAACTGGTTCTATTCTACAGATAACTAGTCCTTTGCTGCAGGTAACTGGTTCTATACTACAGATAACTGGTTCGATACTGCAGATAATTGGTTCTATTGTACAGATAACTAGTTCTATTCTACAGATAACTGGTCCTGCGCTGCAGATAACCGGTTCTATACTGCATATAACTGGTTCTATACTACAGATAACTGGTTCTGTACTACAGATAACTGGTTCTATACTGCAGATAACTGGTTCTGTACTACAGATAACTGGTTCTATACTGCAGATCACTGGTTCTGTACTAGAGATAACTGGTTCTATACTACAGATAACTGGTTCTATACTGCAGATAACTGGTTCTGTACTACAGATAACTTGTACTGTACTACAGGTAATGGTTCTGTACTACAGATAACTGGTTCTATACTACAAATAACTGGTTCTGTACTACAGATAACTGGTTTTGTACTACAGATAACTGGTTTTATACTACAGATAACTGGTTCTGTACTACAGATAACTGGTTCTATACTGCAGATCACTGGTTCTGTACTACAGATAACTGGTTCTGTACTACAGATAACTGGTTCTATACTGCAGATAACTGGTTCAATTCTACAGATAACTGGTTTTATACTACAGATAACTGGTTCGATACTGCAGATAAGTGGTACTATAGTACAGATAACTGGTCCTGTATTCTAGATAACTGGTTCTATACTACAGATAACTAGTTTGATACTACAGATAACTGGTTCTATTGTGCAGATAACTAGTTCTATTCCACTGATAACTGGTCCTGCGCTGCAGATAACTGGTTCTATAGTACAGATAACTGGTCCTGTATTCTAGATAACTGGTTCTATACTACGATAACTAGTTCGATACTACAGATAACTGGTTCTATTGTACAGATAACTAGTTCTGTACTACAGATAACTGGTTCTATACTGCAGATAACTGGTTCTGTACTACAGATAACTGGTTCTATACTGCAGATCACTGGTTCTGTACTAGAGATAACTGGTTCTATACTACAGATAACTGGTTCTATACTGCAGATAACTGGTTCTGTACTACAGATAACTGGTTCTGTACAACAGATAACTGGTTCTATACTGCAGATAACTGGTTCAATTCTACAGATAACTGGTTTTATACTACAGATAACTGGTTCGATACTGCAGATAACTGGTTCAATTCTACAAATAACTGGTTTTATACTACAGATAACTGGTTTTATACTACAGATAACTGGTTCTGTACTGCAGATAACTGGTTCCATAGTACAGATAACTGGTTTTATTTTACAGATAACTGGTTTTATACTACAGATAACTGGTTCTGTACTGCAGATAACTGGTTCTATACTGCAGTTAAACTAGTTTGATACTACAGATAACTGGTTGTATTGTACAGATAACTGGTTCTGTACTACAGATAACTGGTTCTATACTGCAGATAACTGGTTCTGTACTACAGATAACTGGTTCTGTACTACAGGTAACTGGTTCTGTACTACAGATAACTGGTTCTATATTACCGATAACTGGTTCTATACTACAGATAACTGGTTCTGTACTACAGATAACTGGTTTTATACTACAAATAACTGGTTCTATTGTACAGATAACTAGTTCGATACTACAGATAACTGGTTCTATTGTACAGATAACTGGTTCTATTCTACAGATAACTAGTCCTTTGCTGCAGGTAACTGGTTCTATACTACAGATAACTGGTTCGATACTGCAGATAATTGGTTCTATTGTACAGATAACTAGTTCTATTCTACAGATAACTGGTCCTGCGCTGCAGATAACCGGTTCTATACTGCAGATAACTGGTTCTATACTACAGATAACTGGTTCTGTACTACAGATAACTGGTTCTATACTGCAGATAACTGGTTCTGTACTACAGATAACTGGTTCTGTACTACAGATAACTGGTTCTATACTGCAGATAACTGGTTCTGTACTACAGATAACTGGTTCTGTACTACAGATAACTGGTTCTATACTGCAGATTACTGGTTCTATACTACAGATAACTGGTTCTGTACTACAGATAACTGGTTCTATACTGCAGATAACTGGTTCTGTACTACAGATAACTGGTTCTATACTGCAGATCACTGGTTCTGTACTAGAGATAACTGGTTCTATACTACAGATAACTGGTTCTATACTGCAGATAACTGGTTCTGTACTACAGATAACTTGTACTGTACTACAGGTAATGGTTCTGTACTACAGATAACTGGTTCTATACTACAAATAACTGGTTCTGTACTACAGATAACTGGTTTTGTACTACAGATAACTGGTTTTATACTACAGATAACTGGTTCTGTACTACAGATAACTGGTTCTATACTGCAGATCACTGGTTCTGTACTACAGATAACTGGTTCTGTACTACAGATAACTGGTTCTATACTGCAGATAACTGGTTCAATTCTACAGATAACTGGTTTTATACTACAGATAACTGGTTCGATACTGCAGATAAGTGGTACTATAGTACAGATAACTGGTCCTGTATTCTAGATAACTGGTTCTATACTACAGATAACTAGTTTGATACTACAGATAACTGGTTCTATTGTGCAGATAACTAGTTCTATTCCACTGATAACTGGTCCTGCGCTGCAGATAACTGGTTCTATAGTACAGATAACTGGTCCTGTATTCTAGATAACTGGTTCTATACTACGATAACTAGTTCGATACTACAGATAACTGGTTCTATTGTACAGATAACTAGTTCTGTACTACAGATAACTGGTTCTATACTGCAGATAACTGGTTCTGTACTACAGATAACTGGTTCTATACTGCAGATCACTGGTTCTGTACTAGAGATAACTGGTTCTATACTACAGATAACTGGTTCTATACTGCAGATAACTGGTTCTGTACTACAGATAACTTGTACTGTACTACAGGTAACTGGTTCTGTACTACAGATAACTGGTTCTATACTGCAGATCACTGGTTCTGTACTACAGATAACTGGTTCTGTACTACAGATAACTGGTTCTATACTGCAGATAACTGGTTCAATTCTACAGATAACGGGTTTTATACTACAGATAACTGGTTCGATACTGCAGATAACTGGTTCAATTCTACAGATAACTGGTTTTATACTACAGATAACTGGTTTTATACTACAGATAACTGGTTCTGTACTGCAGATAACTGGTTCCATAGTACAGATAACTGGTTTTATTTTACAGATAACTTGTTTTATACTACAGATAACTGGTTCTGTACTGCAGATAACTGGTTCTATAGTACAGATAACTGGTTTTATTTTACAGATCACTGGTTCTGTACTACAGATAACTGGTTCTATACTGCAGTTAAACTAGTTTGATACTACAGATAACTGGTTGTATTGTACAGATAACTGGTTCTGTACTACAGATAACTGGTTCTATACTGCAGATAACTGGTTCTGTACTACAGATAACTGGTTCTGTACTACAGATAACTGGTTCTGTACTGCAGATAACTGGTTCTGTACTACAGATAACTGGTTTTATACTACAGATAACTGGTTCTGTACTACAGGTAACTGGTTCTGTACTACAGATAACTGGTTCTATATTACAGATAACTGGTTCTATACTACAGATAACTGGTACTGTACTACAGATAACTGGTTTTATACTACAGATAACTGGTTCTATTGTACAGATAACTAGTTCGATACTACAGATAACTGGTTCTATTGTACAGATAACTGGTTCTATTCTACAGATAACTAGTCCTTTGCTGCAGGTAACTGGTTCTATACTACAGATAACTGGTTCGATACTGCAGATAATTGGTTCTATTGTACAGATAACTAGTTCTATTCTACAGATAACTGGTCCTGCGCTGCAGATAACCGGTTCTATACTGCATATAACTGGTTCTATACTACAGATAACTGGTTCTGTACTACAGATAACTGGTTCTATACTGCAGATAACTGGTTCTGTACTACAGATAACTGGTTCTATACTGCAGATCACTGGTTCTGTACTAGAGATAACTGGTTCTATACTACAGATAACTGGTTCTATACTGCAGATAACTGGTTCTGTACTACAGATAACTTGTACTGTACTACAGGTAATGGTTCTGTACTACAGATAACTGGTTCTATACTACAAATAACTGGTTCTGTACTACAGATAACTGGTTTTGTACTACAGATAACTGGTTTTATACTACAGATAACTGGTTCTGTACTACAGATAACTGGTTCTATACTGCAGATCACTGGTTCTGTACTACAGATAACTGGTTCTGTACTACAGATAACTGGTTCTATACTGCAGATAACTGGTTCAATTCTACAGATAACTGGTTTTATACTACAGATAACTGGTTCGATACTGCAGATAAGTGGTACTATAGTACAGATAACTGGTCCTGTATTCTAGATAACTGGTTCTATACTACAGATAACTAGTTTGATACTACAGATAACTGGTTCTATTGTGCAGATAACTAGTTCTATTCCACTGATAACTGGTCCTGCGCTGCAGATAACTGGTTCTATAGTACAGATAACTGGTCCTGTATTCTAGATAACTGGTTCTATACTACGATAACTAGTTCGATACTACAGATAACTGGTTCTATTGTACAGATAACTAGTTCTGTACTACAGATAACTGGTTCTATACTGCAGATAACTGGTTCTGTACTACAGATAACTGGTTCTATACTGCAGATCACTGGTTCTGTACTAGAGATAACTGGTTCTATACTACAGATAACTGGTTCTATACTGCAGATAACTGGTTCTATACTACAGATAACTGGTTCTGTACAACAGATAACTGGTTCTATACTGCAGATAACTGGTTCAATTCTACAGATAACTGGTTTTATACTACAGATAACTGGTTCGATACTGCAGATAACTGGTTCAATTCTACAAATAACTGGTTTTATACTACAGATAACTGGTTTTATACTACAGATAACTGGTTCTGTACTGCAGATAACTGGTTCCATAGTACAGATAACTGGTTTTATTTTACAGATAACTGGTTTTATACTACAGATAACTGGTTCTGTACTGCAGATAACTGGTTCTATACTGCAGTTAAACTAGTTTGATACTACAGATAACTGGTTGTATTGTACAGATAACTGGTTCTGTACTACAGATAACTGGTTCTATACTGCAGATAACTGGTTCTGTACTACAGATAACTGGTTCTGTACTACAGGTAACTGGTTCTGTACTACAGATAACTGGTTCTATATTACCGATAACTGGTTCTATACTACAGATAACTGGTTCTGTACTACAGATAACTGGTTTTATACTACAAATAACTGGTTCTATTGTACAGATAACTAGTTCGATACTACAGATAACTGGTTCTATTGTACAGATAACTGGTTCTATTCTACAGATAACTAGTCCTTTGCTGCAGGTAACTGGTTCTATACTACAGATAACTGGTTCGATACTGCAGATAATTGGTTCTATTGTACAGATAACTAGTTCTATTCTACAGATAACTGGTCCTGCGCTGCAGATAACCGGTTCTATACTGCAGATAACTGGTTCTATACTACAGATAACTGGTTCTGTACTACAGATAACTGGTTCTATACTGCAGATAACTGGTTCTGTACTACAGATAACTGGTTCTGTACTACAGATAACTGGTTCTATACTGCAGATTACTGGTTCTATACTACAGATAACTGGTTCTGTACTACAGATAACTGGTTCTATACTGCAGATAACTGGTTCTGTACTACAGATAACTGGTTCTATACTGCAGATCACTGGTTCTGTACTAGAGATAACTGGTTCTATACTACAGATAACTGGTTCTATACTGCAGATAACTGGTTCTGTACTACAGATAACTTGTACTGTACTACAGGTAACTGGTTCTGTACTACAGATAACTGGTTCTATACTACAAATAACTGGTTCTGTACTACAGATAACTGGTTTTGTACTACAGATAACTGGTTTTATACTACAGATAACTGGTTCTGTACTACAGATAACTGGTTCTATACTGCAGATCACTGGTTCTGTACTACAGATAACTGGTTCTGTACTACAGATAACTGGTTCTATACTGCAGATAACTGGTTCAATTCTACAGATAACTGGTTTTATACTACAGATAACTGGTTCGATACTGCAGATAAGTGGTACTATAGTACAGATAACTGGTCCTGTATTCTAGATAACTGGTTCTATACTACAGATAACTAGTTTGATACTACAGATAACTGGTTCTATTGTGCAGATAACTAGTTCTATTCCACTGATAACTGGTCCTGCGCTGCAGATAACTGGTTCTATAGTACAGATAACTGGTCCTGTATTCTAGATAACTGGTTCTATACTACGATAACTAGTTTGATACTACAGATAACTGGTTCTATTGTACAGATAACTGGTTCTGTACTACAGATAACTGGTTCTATACTGCAGATAACTGGTTCTGTACTACAGATAACTGGTTCTGTACTACAGGTAACTGGTTCTGTACTACAGATAACTGGTTCTATATTACCGATAACTGGTTCTATACTACAGATAACTGGTTCTGTACTACAGATAACTGGTTTTATACTACAAATAACTGGTTCTATTGTACAGATAACTAGTTCGATACTACAGATAACTGGTTCTATTGTACAGATAACTGGTTCTATTCTACAGATAACTAGTCCTTTGCTGCAGGTAACTGGTTCTATACTACAGATAACTGGTTCGATACTGCAGATAATTGGTTCTATTGTACAGATAACTAGTTCTATTCTACAGATAACTGGTCCTGCGCTGCAGATAACCGGTTCTATACTGCAGATAACTGGTTCTATACTACAGATAACTGGTTCTGTACTACAGATAACTGGTTCTATACTGCAGATAACTGGTTCTGTACTACAGATAACTGGTTCTGTACTACAGATAACTGGTTCTATACTGCAGATTACTGGTTCTATACTACAAATAACTGGTTCTGTACTACAGATAACTGGTTCTATACTGCAGATAACTGGTTCTGTACTACAGATAACTGGTTCTATACTGCAGATCACTGGTTCTGTACTAGAGATAACTGGTTCTATACTACAGATAACTGGTTCTATACTGCAGATAACTGGTTCTGTACTACAGATAACTTGTACTGTACTACAGGTAATGGTTCTGTACTACAGATAACTGGTTCTATACTACAAATAACTGGTTCTGTACTACAGATAACTGGTTTTGTACTACAGATAACTGGTTTTATACTACAGATAACTGGTTCTGTACTACAGATAACTGGTTCTATACTGCAGATCACTGGTTCTGTACTACAGATAACTGGTTCTGTACTACAGATAACTGGTTCTATACTGCAGATAACTGGTTCAATTCTACAGATAACTGGTTTTATACTACAGATAACTGGTTCGATACTGCAGATAAGTGGTACTATAGTACAGATAACTGGTCCTGTATTCTAGATAACTGGTTCTATACTACAGATAACTAGTTTGATACTACAGATAACTGGTTCTATTGTGCAGATAACTAGTTCTATTCCACTGATAACTGGTCCTGCGCTGCAGATAACTGGTTCTATAGTACAGATAACTGGTCCTGTATTCTAGATAACTGGTTCTATACTACGATAACTAGTTCGATACTACAGATAACTGGTTCTATTGTACAGATAACTAGTACTGTACTACAGATAACTGGTTCTATACTGCAGATAACTGGTTCTGTACTACAGATAACTGGTTCTATACTGCAGATCACTGGTTCTGTACTAGAGATAACTGGTTCTATACTACAGATAACTGGTTCTATACTGCAGTTAAACTAGTTTGATACTACAGATAACTGGTTGTATTGTACAGATAACTGGTTCTGTACTACAGATAACTGGTTCTATACTGCAGATAACTGGTTCTGTACTACAGATAACTGGTTCTGTACTACAGATAACTGGTTCTGTACTGCAGATAACTGGTTCTGTACTACAGATAACTGGTTTTATACTACAGATAACTGGTTCTGTACTACAGGTAACTGGTTCTGTACTACAGATAACTGGTTCTATATTACAGATAACTGGTTCTATACTACAGATAACTGGTTCTGTACTACAGATAACTGGTTTTATACTACAGATAACTGGTTCTATTGTACAGATAACTAGTTCGATACTACAGATAACTGGTTCTATTGTACAGATAACTGGTTCTATTCTACAGATAACTAGTCCTTTGCTGCAGGTAACTGGTTCTATACTACAGATAACTGGTTCGATACTGCAGATATTTGGTTCTATTGTACAGATAACTAGTTCTATTCTACAGATAACTGGTCCTGCGCTGCAGATAACCGGTTCTATACTGCATATAACTGGTTCTATACTACAGATAACTGGTTCTGTACTACAGATAACTGGTTCTATACTGCAGATAACTGGTTCTGTACTACAGATAACTGGTTCTGTACTACAGATAACTGGTTCTATACTGCAGATTACTGGTTCTATACTACAGATAACTGGTTCTGTACTACAGATAACTGGTTCTATACTGCAGATAACTGGTTCTGTACTACAGATAACTGGTTCTATACTGCAGATCACTGGTTCTGTACTAGAGATAACTGGTTCTATACTACAGATAACTGGTTCTATACTGCAGATAACTGGTTCTGTACTACAGATAACTTGTACTGTACTACAGGTAACTGGTTCTGTACTACAGATAACTGGTTCTATACTACAAATAACTGGTTCTGTACTACAGATAACTGGTTTTGTACTACAGATAACTGGTTTTATACTACAGATAACTGGTTCTGTACTACAGATAACTGGTTCTATACTGCAGATCACTGGTTCTGTACTACAGATAACTGGTTCTGTACTACAGATAACTGGTTTTATACTGCAGATAACTGGTTCAATTCTACAGATAACTGGTTTTATACTACAGATAACTGGTTCGATACTGCAGATAAGTGGTACTATAGTACAGATAACTGGTTCTGTATTCTAGATAACTGGTTCTATACTACAGATAACTAGTTTGATACTACAGATAACTGGTTCTATTGTGCAGATAACTAGTTCTATTCCACTGATAACTGGTCCTGCGCTGCAGATAACTGGTTCTATAGTACAGATAACTGGTCCTGTATTCTAGATAACTGGTTCTATACTACGATAACTAGTTCGATACTACAGATAACTGGTTCTATTGTACAGATAACTAGTTCTGTACTACAGATAACTGGTTCTATACTGCAGATAACTGGTTCTGTACTACAGATAACTGGTTCTATACTGCAGATCACTGGTTCTGTACTAGAGATAACTGGTTCTATACTACAGATAACTGGTTCTATACTGCAGATAACTGGTTCTGTACTACAGATAACTTGTACTGTACTACAGGTAACTGGTTCTGTACTACAGATAACTGGTTCTATACTGCAGATCACTGGTTCTGTACTACAGATAACTGGTTCTGTACTACAGATAACTGGTTCTATACTGCAGATAACTGGTTCAATTCTACAGATAACGGGTTTTATACTACAGATAACTGGTTCTGTACTGCAGATAACTGGTTCCATAGTACAGATAACTGGTTTTATTTTACAGATAACTTGTTTTATACTACAGATAACTGGTTCTGTACTGCAGATAACTGGTTCTATAGTACAGATAACTGGTTTTATTTTACAGATCACTGGTTCTGTACTACAGATAACTGGTTCTATACTGCAGTTAAACTAGTTTGATACTACAGATAACTGGTTGTATTGTACAGATAACTGGTTCTGTACTACAGATAACTGGTTCTATACTGCAGATAACTGGTTCTGTACTACAGATAACTGGTTCTGTACTACAGATAACTGGTTCTGTACTGCAGATAACTGGTTCTGTACTACAGATAACTGGTTTTATACTACAGATAACTGGTTCTGTACTACAGGTAACTGGTTCTGTACTACAGATAACTGGTTCTATATTACAGATAACTGGTTCTATACTACAGATAACTGGTTCTGTACTACAGATAACTGGTTTTATACTACAGATAACTGGTTCTATTGTACAGATAACTAGTTCGATACTACAGATAACTGGTTCTATTGTACAGATAACTGGTTCTATTCTACAGATAACTAGTCCTTTGCTGCAGGTAACTGGTTCTATACTACAGATAACTGGTTCGATACTGCAGATAATTGGTTCTATTGTACAGATAACTAGTTCTATTCTACAGATAACTGGTCCTGCGCTGCAGATAACCGGTTCTATACTGCATATAACTGGTTCTATACTACAGATAACTGGTTCTGTACTACAGATAACTGGTTCTATACTGCAGATAACTGGTTCTGTACTACAGATAACTGGTTCTGTACTACAGATAACTGGTTCTATACTGCAGATTACTGGTTCTATACTACAGATAACTGGTTCTGTACTACAGATAACTGGTTCTATACTGCAGATAACTGGTTCTGTACTACAGATAACTGGTTCTATACTGCAGATCACTGGTTCTGTACTAGAGATAACTGGTTCTATACTACAGATAACTGGTTCTATACTGCAGATAACTGGTTCTGTACTACAGATAACTTGTACTGTACTACAGGTAACTGGTTCTGTACTACAGATAACTGGTTCTATACTACAAATAACTGGTTCTGTACTACAGATAACTGGTTTTGTACTACAGATAACTGGTTCTGTACTACAGATAACTGGTTCTATACTGCAGATAACTGGTTCAATTCTACAGATAACTGGTTTTATACTACAGATAACTGGTTCGATACTGCAGATAAGTGGTACTATAGTACAGATAACTGGTCCTGTATTCTAGATAACTGGTTCTATACTACAGATAACTAGTTTGATACTACAGATAACTGGTTCTATTGTGCAGATAACTAGTTCTATTCCACTGATAACTGGTCCTGCGCTGCAGATAACTGGTTCTATAGTAAAGATAACTGGTCCTGTATTCTAGATAACTGGTTCTATACTACGATAACTAGTTCGATACTACAGATAACTGGTTCTATTGTACAGATAACTAGTTCTGTACTACAGATAACTGGTTCTATACTGCAGATAACTGGTTCTGTACTACAGATAACTGGTTCTATACTGCAGATCACTGGTTCTGTACTAGAGATAACTGGTTCTATACTACAGATAACTGGTTCTATACTGCAGATAACTGGTTCTGTACTACAGATAACTTGTACTGTACTACAGGTAACTGGTTCTGTACTACAGATAACTGGTTCTATACTGCAGATCACTGGTTCTGTACTACAGATAACTGGTTCTGTACTACAGATAACTGGTTCTATACTGCAGATAACTGGTTCAATTCTACAGATAACGGGTTTTATACTACAGATAACTGGTTCGATACTGCAGATAACTGGTTCAATTCTACAGATAACTGGTTTTATACTACAGATAACTGGTTTTATACTACAGATAACTGGTTCTGTACTGCAGATAACTGGTTCCATAGTACAGATAACTGGTTTTATTTTACAGATAACTTGTTTTATACTACAGATAACTGGTTCTGTACTGCAGATAACTGGTTCTATAGTACAGATAACTGGTTTTATTTTACAGATCACTGGTTCTGTACTACAGATAACTGGTTCTATACTGCAGTTAAACTAGTTTGATACTACAGATAACTGGTTGTATTGTACAGATAACTGGTTCTGTACTACAGATAACTGGTTCTATACTGCAGATAACTGGTTCTGTACTACAGATAACTGGTTCTGTACTACAGATAACTGGTTCTGTACTGCAGACAACTGGTTCTGTACTACAGATAACTGGTTTTATACTACAGATAACTGGTTCTGTACTACAGGTAACTGGTTCTGTACTACAGATAACTGGTTCTATATTACAGATAACTGGTTCTATACTACAGATAACTGGTTCTGTACTACAGATAACTGGTTTTATACTACAGATAACTGGTTCTATTGTACAGATAACTAGTTCGATACTACAGATAACTGGTTCTATTGTACAGATAACTGGTTCTATTCTACAGATAACTAGTCCTTTGCTGCAGGTAACTGGTTCTATACTACAGATAACTGGTTCGATACTGCAGATAATTGGTTCTATTGTACAGATAACTAGTTCTATTCTACAGATAACTGGTCCTGCGCTGCAGATAACCGGTTCTATACTGCATATAACTGGTTCTATACTACAGATAACTGGTTCTGTACTACAGATAACTGGTTCTATACTGCAGATAACTGGTTCTGTACTACAGATAACTGGTTCTGTACTACAGATAACTGGTTCTATACTGCAGATTACTGGTTCTATACTACAGATAACTGGTTCTGTACTACAGATAACTGGTTCTATACTGCAGATAACTGGTTCTGTACTACAGATAACTGGTTCTATACTGCAGATCACTGGTTCTGTACTAGAGATAACTGGTTCTATACTACAGATAACTGGTTCTATACTGCAGATAACTGGTTCTGTACTACAGATAACTTGTACTGTACTACAGGTAACTGGTTCTGTACTACAGATAACTGGTTCTATACTACAAATAACTGGTTCTGTACTACAGATAACTGGTTTTGTACTACAGATAACTGGTTTTATACTACAGATAACTGGTTCTGTACTACAGATAACTGGTTCTATACTGCAGATCACTGGTTCTGTACTACAGATAACTGGTTCTGTACTACAGATAACTGGTTCTATACTGCAGATAACTGGTTCAATTCTACAGATAACTGGTTTTATACTACAGATAACTGGTTCGATACTGCAGATAACTGGTTCAATTCTACAGATAACTGGTTTTATACTACAGATAACTGGTTCTATACTGCAGATAACTGGTTCTATTGTGCAGATAACTGGTTCTATTCTACTGATAACTGGTCCTGTACTGCCGATAACTGGTTCTATACTACAGATAAGTAGTTTGATACTACAGATAACTGGTTGTATTGTACAGATAACTGGTTCTATACTGCAGATAACTGGTTCTGTACTACAGATAACTGGTTCTATACTGCAGATCACTGGTTCTGTACTAGAGATAACTGGTTCTATACTACAGATAACTGGTTCTATACTGCAGATAACTGGTTCTGTACTACAGATAACTTGTACTGTACTACAGGTAACTGGTTCTGTACTACAGATAACTGGTTCTATACTACAAATAACTGGTTCTGTACTACAGATAACTGGTTTTGTACTACAGATAACTGGTTCTGTACTACAGATAACTGGTTCTATACTGCAGATAACTGGTTCAATTCTACAGATAACTGGTTTTATACTACAGATAACTGGTTCGATACTGCAGATAAGTGGTACTATAGTACAGATAACTGGTCCTGTATTCTAGATAACTGGTTCTATACTACAGATAACTAGTTTGATACTACAGATAACTGGTTCTATTGTGCAGATAACTAGTTCTATTCCACTGATAACTGGTCCTGCGCTGCAGATAACTGGTTCTATAGTAAAGATAACTGGTCCTGTATTCTAGATAACTGGTTCTATACTACGATAACTAGTTCGATACTACAGATAACTGGTTCTATTGTACAGATAACTAGTTCTGTACTACAGATAACTGGTTCTATACTGCAGATAACTGGTTCTGTACTACAGATAACTGGTTCTATACTGCAGATCACTGGTTCTGTACTAGAGATAACTGGTTCTATACTACAGATAACTGGTTCTATACTGCAGATAACTGGTTCTGTACTACAGATAACTTGTACTGTACTACAGGTAACTGGTTCTGTACTACAGATAACTGGTTCTATACTGCAGATCACTGGTTCTGTACTACAGATAACTGGTTCTGTACTACAGATAACTGGTTCTATACTGCAGATAACTGGTTCAATTCTACAGATAACGGGTTTTATACTACAGATAACTGGTTCGATACTGCAGATAACTGGTTCAATTCTACAGATAACTGGTTTTATACTACAGATAACTGGTTTTATACTACAGATAACTGGTTCTGTACTGCAGATAACTGGTTCCATAGTACAGATAACTGGTTTTATTTTACAGATAACTTGTTTTATACTACAGATAACTGGTTCTGTACTGCAGATAACTGGTTCTATAGTACAGATAACTGGTTTTATTTTACAGATCACTGGTTCTGTACTACAGATAACTGGTTCTATACTGCAGTTAAACTAGTTTGATACTACAGATAACTGGTTGTATTGTACAGATAACTGGTTCTGTACTACAGATAACTGGTTCTATACTGCAGATAACTGGTTCTGTACTACAGATAACTGGTTCTGTACTACAGATAACTGGTTCTGTACTGCAGATAACTGGTTCTGTACTACAGATAACTGGTTTTATACTACAGATAACTGGTTCTGTACTACAGGTAACTGGTTCTGTACTACAGATAACTGGTTCTATATTACAGATAACTGGTTCTATACTACAGATAACTGGTTCTGTACTACAGATAACTGGTTTTATACTACAGATAACTGGTTCTATTGTACAGATAACTAGTTCGATACTACAGATAACTGGTTGTATTGTACAGATAACTGGTTCTATTCTACAGATAACTAGTCCTTTGCTGCAGGTAACTGGTTCTATACTACAGATAACTGGTTCGATACTGCAGATAATTGGTTCTATTGTACAGATAACTAGTTCTATTCTACAGATAACTGGTCCTGCGCTGCAGATAACCGGTTCTATACTGCATATAACTGGTTCTATACTACAGATAACTGGTTCTGTACTACAGATAACTGGTTCTATACTGCAGATAACTGGTTCTGTACTACAGATAACTGGTTCTGTACTACAGATAACTGGTTCTATACTGCAGATTACTGGTTCTATACTACAGATAACTGGTTCTGTACTACAGATAACTGGTTCTATACTGCAGATAACTGGTTCTGTACTACAGATAACTGGTTCTATACTGCAGATCACTGGTTCTGTACTAGAGATAACTGGTTCTATACTACAGATAACTGGTTCTATACTGCAGATAACTGGTTCTGTACTACAGATAACTTGTACTGTACTACAGGTAACTGGTTCTGTACTACAGATAACTGGTTCTATACTACAAATAACTGGTTCTGTACTACAGATAACTGGTTTTGTACTACAGATAACTGGTTTTATACTACAGATAACTGGTTCTGTACTACAGATAACTGGTTCTATACTGCAGATCACTGGTTCTGTACTACAGATAACTGGTTCTGTACTACAGATAACTGGTTCTATACTGCAGATAACTGGTTCAATTCTACAGATAACTGGTTTTATACTACAGATAACTGGTTCGATACTGCAGATAACTGGTTCAATTCTACAGATAACTGGTTTTATACTACAGATAACTGGTTCTATACTGCAGATAACTGGTTCTATTGTGCAGATAACTGGTTCTATTCTACCGATAACTGGTCCTGTACTGCCGATAACTGGTTCTATACTACAGATAAGTAGTTTGATACTACAGATAACTGGTTGTATTGTACAGATAACTGGTTCTATACTGCAGATAACTGGTTCTATACTACAGATAACTGGTTCTATACTGCAGATAACTGGTTCTATACTACAGATAACTGGTTCTATACTGCAGATCACTGGTTTTATACTACAGATAACTGGTTTTATACTACAGATAACTGGTTCTGTACTGCAGATAACTGGTTCTATAGTACAGATAACTGGTTTTATTTTACAGATAACTGGTTCTGTACTACAGATAACTGGTTCTATACTACAGATAACTGGTTCTATACTACAGATAACTGGTTCTATACTGCAGATAACTGGTTCTATACTACAGATAACTGGTTCTATACTGCAGATCACTGGTTTTATACTACAGATCACTGGTTCTGTACTACAGATAACTGGTTCTATACTGCAGATCACTGGTTCTGTACTACAGATAACTGTTTCTATACTGCAGATAACTGGTTCTGTACTACAGATAACTTGTACTGTACTACAGGTAACTGGTTCTGTACTACAGATAACTGGTTCTATACTGCAGATCACTGGTTCTGTACTACAGATAACTGGTTCTGTACTACAGATAACTGGTTCTATACTGCAGATAACTGGTTCAATTCTACAGATAACGGGTTTTATACTACAGATAACTGGTTCGATACTGCAGATAACTGGTTCAATTCTACAGATAACTGGTTTTATACTACAGATAACTGGTTTTATACTACAGATAACTGGTTCTGTACTGCAGATAACTGGTTCCATAGTACAGATAACTGGTTTTATTTTACAGATAACTTGTTTTATACTACAGATAACTGGTTCTGTACTGCAGATAACTGGTTCTATAGTACAGATAACTGGTTTTATTTTACAGATCACTGGTTCTGTACTACAGATAACTGGTTCTATACTGCAGTTAAACTAGTTTGATACTACAGATAACTGGTTGTATTGTACAGATAACTGGTTCTGTACTACAGATAACTGGTTCTATACTGCAGATAACTGGTTCTGTACTACAGATAACTGGTTCTGTACTACAGATAACTGGTTCTGTACTGCAGATAACTGGTTCTGTACTACAGATAACTGGTTTTATACTACAGATAACTGGTTCTGTACTACAGGTAACTGGTTCTGTACTACAGATAACTGGTTCTATATTACAGATAACTGGTTCTATACTACAGATAACTGGTTCTGTACTACAGATAACTGGTTTTATACTACAGATAACTGGTTCTATTGTACAGATAACTAGTTCGATACTACAGATAACTGGTTGTATTGTACAGATAACTGGTTCTATTCTACAGATAACTAGTCCTTTGCTGCAGGTAACTGGTTCTATACTACAGATAACTGGTTCGATACTGCAGATAATTGGTTCTATTGTACAGATAACTAGTTCTATTCTACAGATAACTGGTCCTGCGCTGCAGATAACCGGTTCTATACTGCATATAACTGGTTCTATACTACAGATAACTGGTTCTGTACTACAGATAACTGGTTCTATACTGCAGATAACTGGTTCTGTACTACAGATAACTGGTTCTGTACTACAGATAACTGGTTCTATACTGCAGATTACTGGTTCTATACTACAGATAACTGGTTCTGTACTACAGATAACTGGTTCTATACTGCAGATAACTGGTTCTGTACTACAGATAACTGGTTCTATACTGCAGATCACTGGTTCTGTACTAGAGATAACTGGTTCTATACTACAGATAACTGGTTCTATACTGCAGATAACTGGTTCTGTACTACAGATAACTTGTACTGTACTACAGGTAACTGGTTCTGTACTACAGATAACTGGTTCTATACTACAAATAACTGGTTCTGTACTACAGATAACTGGTTTTGTACTACAGATAACTGGTTTTATACTACAGATAACTGGTTCTGTACTACAGATAACTGGTTCTATACTGCAGATCACTGGTTCTGTACTACAGATAACTGGTTCTGTACTACAGATAACTGGTTCTATACTGCAGATAACTGGTTCAATTCTACAGATAACTGGTTTTATACTACAGATAACTGGTTCGATACTGCAGATAACTGGTTCAATTCTACAGATAACTGGTTTTATACTACAGATAACTGGTTCTATACTGCAGATAACTGGTTCTATTGTGCAGATAACTGGTTCTATTCTACCGATAACTGGTCCTGTACTGCCGATAACTGGTTCTATACTACAGATAAGTAGTTTGATACTACAGATAACTGGTTGTATTGTACAGATAACTGGTTCTATACTGCAGATAACTGGTTCTATACTACAGATAACTGGTTCTATACTGCAGATAACTGGTTCTATACTACAGATAACTGGTTCTATACTGCAGATCACTGGTTTTATACTACAGATAACTGGTTTTATACTACAGATAACTGGTTCTGTACTGCAGATAACTGGTTCTATAGTACAGATAACTGGTTTTATTTTACAGATAACTGGTTCTGTACTACAGATAACTGGTTCTATACTACAGATAACTGGTTCTATACTACAGATAACTGGTTCTATACTGCAGATAACTGGTTCTATACTACAGATAACTGGTTCTATACTGCAGATCACTGGTTTTATACTACAGATAACTGGTTTTATACTACAGATAACTGGTTCTGTACTGCAGATAACTGGTTCTATAGTACAGATAACTGGTTTTATTTTACAGATAACTGGTTCTGTACTACAGATAACTGGTTCTATACTGCAGTTAAACTAGTTTGATACTACAGATAACTGGTTGTATTGTACAGATAACTGGTTCTGTACTACAGATAACTGGTTCTATACTGCAGATAACTGGTTCTGTACTACAGATAACTGGTTCTGTACTACAGATAACTGGTTCTGTACTGCAGATAACTGGTTCTGTACTACAGATAACTGGTTTTATACTACAGATAACTGGTTCTGTACTACAGGTAACTGGTTCTGTACTACAGATAACTGGTTCTATATTACAGATAACTGGTTCTATACTACAGATAACTGGTTCTGTACTACAGATAACTGGTTCTATACTGCAGATAACTGGTTCAATTCTACAGATAACTGGTTTTATACTACAGATAACTGGTTCGATACTGCAGATAAGTGGTACTATAGTACAGATAACTGGTCCTGTATTCTAGATAACTGGTTCTATACTACAGATAACTAGTTTGATACTACAGATAACTGGTTCTATTGTGCAGATAACTGGTTCTATTCTACAGATAACTGGTCCTGTACTGCCGATAACTGGTTCTATACTACAGATAAGTAGTTTGATACTACAGATAACTGGTTGTATTGTACAGATAACTGGTTCTATACTGCAGATAACTGGTTCTGTACTACAGATAACTGGTTTTATACTACAGATAACTGGTTCTGTACTCCAGATAACTGGTTCTATAATACAGATAACTGGTTTTATTTTACAGATCACTGGTTCTGTACTACAGATAACTGGTTCTATACTGCAGATAACTGGTTCTGTACTACAGATAACTGGTTCTGTACTACAGATAACTGGTTCTATACTACAGATAACTGGTTCTATACTACAGATAACTGGTTCTATACTGCAGATAACTGGTTCTATACTACAGATAACTGGTTCTATACTGCAGATCACTGGTTTTATACTACAGATAACTGGTTTTATACTACAGATAACTGGTTCTGTACTGCAGATAACTGGTTCTATAGTACAGATAACTGGTTTTATTTTACAGATCACTGGTTCTGTACTACAGATAACTGGTTCTATACTGCAGTTAAACTAGTTTGATACTACAGATAACTGGTTGTATTGTACAGATAACTGGTTCTGTACTACAGATAACTGGTTCTATACTGCAGATAACTGGTTCTGTACTACAGATAACTGGTTCTGTACTACAGATAACTGGTTCTGTACTGCAGATAACTGGTTCTGTACTACAGATAACTGGTTTTATACTACAGATAACTGGTTCTGTACTACAGGTAACTGGTTCTGTACTACAGATAACTGGTTCTATACTACAGATAACTGGTTCTATACTACAGATAACTGGTTCGATACTGCAGATAAGTGGTACTATAGTACAGATAACTGGTCCTGTATTCTAGATAACTGGTTCTATACTACAGATAACTAGTTTGATACTACAGATAACTGGTTCTATTGTGCAGATAACTGGTTCTATTCTACAGATAACTGGTCCTGTACTGCCGATAACTGGTTCTGTACTACAGATAACTGGTTTTATACTACAGATAACTGGTTCTGTACTGCAGATAACTGGTTCTATAGTACAGATAACTGGTTTTATTTTACAGATCACTGGTTCTGTACTACAGATAACTGGTTCTATACTGCAGATAACTGGTTATGTACTACAGATAACTGGTTCTGTACTACAGATAACTGGTTCTATACTACAGATAACTGGTTCTATACTACAGATAACTGGTTCTATACTGCAGATAACTGGTTCTATACTACAGATAACTGGTTCTATACTGCAGATCACTGGTTTTATACTACAGATAACTGGTTTTATACTACAGATAACTGGTTCTGTACTGCAGATAACTGGTTCTATAGTACAGATAACTGGTTTTATTTTACAGATCACTGGTTCTGTACTACAGATAACTGGTTCTATACTGCAGTTAAACTAGTTTGATACTACAGATAACTGGTTGTATTGTACAGATAACTGGTTCTGTACTACAGATAACTGGTTCTATACTGCAGATAACTGGTTCTGTACTACAGATAACTGGTTCTGTACTACAGATAACTGGTTCTGTACTGCAGATAACTGGTTCTGTACTACAGATAACTGGTTTTATACTACAGATAACTGGTTCTGTACTACAGGTAACTGGTTCTGTACTACAGATAACTGGTTCTATATTACAGATAACTGGTTCTATACTACAGATAACTGGTTCTGTACTACAGATAACTGGTTTTATACTACAGATAACTGGTTCTATTGTACAGATAACTAGTTCGATACTACAGATAACTGGTTCTATTGTACAGATAACTGGTTCTATTCTACAGATAACTAGTCCTTTGCTGCAGGTAACTGGTTCTATACTACAGATAACTGGTTCGATACTGCAGATAATTGGTTCTATTGTACAGATAACTAGTTCTATTCTACAGATAACTGGTCCTGCGCTGCAGATAACCGGTTCTATACTGCAGATAACTGGTTCTATACTACAGATAACTGGTTCTGTACTACAGATAACTGGTTCTATACTGCAGATAACTGGTTCTGTACTACAGATAACTGGTTCTGTACTATAGATAACTGGTTCTATACTGCAGATTACTGGTTCTATACTACAGATAACTGGTTCTGTACTACAGATAACTGGTTCTATACTGCAGATAACTGGTTCTATACTACAAATAACTGGTTCTGTACTACAGATAACTGGTTTTGTACTACAGATAACTGGTTTTATACTACAGATAACTGGTTCTGTACTACAGATAACTGGTTCTATACTGCAGATCACTGGTTCTGTACTACAGATAACTGGTTCTGTACTACAGATAACTGGTTCTATACTGCAGATAACTGGTTCAATTCTACAGATAACTGGTTTTATACTACAGATAACTGGTTCGATACTGCAGATAAGTGGTACTATAGTACAGATAACTGGTCCTGTATTCTAGATAACTGGTTCTATACTACAGATAACTAGTTTGATACTACAGATAACTGGTTCTATTGTGCAGATAACTGGTTCTATTCTACAGATAACTGGTCCTGTACTGCCGATAACTGGTTCTATACTACAGATAAGTAGTTTGATACTACAGATAACTGGTTGTATTGTACAGATAACTGGTTCTATACTGCAGATAACTGGTTCTGTACTACAGATAACTGGTTTTATACTACAGATAACTGGTTCTGTACTGCAGATAACTGGTTCTATAGTACAGATAACTGGTTTTATTTTACAGATCACTGGTTCTGTACTACAGATAACTGGTTCTATACTGCAGATAACTGGTTCTGTACTACAGATAACTGGTTCTGTACTACAGATAACTGGTTCTATACTACAGATAACTGGTTCTATACTACAGATAACTGGTTCTATACTGCAGATAACTGGTTCTATACTACAGATAACTGGTTCTATACTGCAGATCACTGGTTCTGTACTACAGATAACTGTTTCTATACTGCAGATAACTGGCTCTGTACTACAGATAACTTGTTCTGTATTACAGGTAACTGGTTCTGTACTACAGATAACTGGTTCTATACTACAAATAACTGGTTCTGTACGACAGATAACTGGTTTTGTACTACAGATAACTGGTTCTGTACTGCAGATAACTGGTTCTGTACTACAGATAACTTGTTCTGTACTACAGGTAACTGGTTCTGTACTACAGGTAACTGGTTCTGTACTACAGATAACTGGTTCTATACTGCAGATAACTGGTTCTGTACTACAGATAACTGGTTCTGTACTACACATAACTGGTTCTATACCACAGATAACTGGTTCTATACTACAGGTAACTGGTACTATACTACAGATAACTGGTTTTATTCTATAGATTACTGGTCCTTTACTGCAGATAACTGGTTTTGTAGTACAGATAACTGGTTCTGTCCTGCAGATAACTGGTTCTATAGGACAGTTAACTGGTTCAATTCTACAGATAACTGGTTTTATACTACAGATAACTGGTTCGATACTGCAGATAACTGGTACTATAGTACAGATAACTGGTCCTGTATTCTAGATAACTGGTTCTATACTACAGATAACTAGTTTGATACTACAGATAACTGGTTCTATTGTGCAGATAACTGGTTCTATTCTACAGATAACTTGCCCTTTACTGCAGATAACTGGTTCTATACTACAGATAACTAGTTCGATACTACAGATAACTTGTTCTATTGTACAGATAACTGGTTCTATTCTACAGATAACTAGTCCATTGCTGCAGGTAACTGGTTCTATACTACAGACAACTGGTTCGATACTGCAGATAATTGGTTCTATTGTACAGATAACTAGTTCTATTCTACTGATAACTGGTCCTGCGCTGCAGATAACTGGTTCTATAGTACAGATAACTGGTCCTGTATTCTAGATAACTGGTTCTATACTACGATAACTAGTTCGATACTACAGATAACTGGTTCTATTGTACAGATAACTAGTTCGATACTACAGATAATTGGTTGTATTGTACAGATAACTGGTTCTATAGTACAGATAACTGGTTTTATTTTACAGATCACTGGTTCTGTACTACAGATAACTGGTTCTATACTGCAGTTAAACTAGTTTGATACTACAGATAACTGGTTGTATTGTACAGACAACTGGTTCTGTACTACAGATAACTGGTTCTATACTGCAGATAACTGGTTCTGTACTACAGATAACTGGTTCTGTACTACAGATAACTGGTTCTGTACTGCAGATAACTGGTTCTGTACTACAGATAACTGGTTTTATACTACAGATAACTGGTTCTGTACTACAGGTAACTGGTTCTGTACTACAGATAACTGGTTCTATATTACAGATAACTGGTTCTATACTACAGATAACTGGTTCTGTACTACAGATAACTGGTTTTATACTACAGATAACTGGTTCTATTGTACAGATAACTAGTTCGATACTACAGATAACTGGTTCTATTGTACAGATAACTGGTTCTATTCTACAGATAACTAGTCCTTTGCTGCAGGTAACTGGTTCTATACTACAGATAACTGGTTCGATACTGCAGATAATTGGTTCTATTGTACAGATAACTAGTTCTATTCTACAGATAACTGGTCCTGCGCTGCAGATAACCGGTTCTATACTGCAGATAACTGGTTCTATACTACAGATAACTGGTTCTGTACTACAGATAACTGGTTCTATACTGCAGATAACTGGTTCTGTACTACAGATAACTGGTTCTATACTGCAGATTACTGGTTCTATACTACAGATAACTGGTTCTGTACTACAGATAACTGGTTCTATACTGCAGATAACTGGTTCTATACTACAAATAACTGGTTCTGTACTACAGATAACTGGTTTTGTACTACAGATAACTGGTTTTATACTACAGATAACTGGTTCTGTACTACAGATAACTGGTTCTATACTGCAGATCACTGGTTCTGTACTACAGATAACTGGTTCTGTACTACAGATAACTGGTTCTATACTGCAGATAACTGGTTCAATTCTACAGATAACTGGTTTTATACTACAGATAACTGGTTCGATACTGCAGATAAGTGGTACTATAGTACAGATAACTGGTCCTGTATTCTAGATAACTGGTTCTATACTACAGATAACTAGTTTGATACTACAGATAACTGGTTCTATTGTTCAGATAACTGGTTCTATTCTACAGATAACTGGTCCTGTACTGCCGATAACTGGTTCTATACTACAGATAAGTAGTTTGATACTACAGATAACTGGTTGTATTGTACAGATAACTGGTTCTATACTGCAGATAACTGGTTCTGTACTACAGATAACTGGTTTTATACTACAGATAACTGGTTCTGTACTGCAGATAACTGGTTCTATAGTACAGATAACTGGTTTTATTTTACAGATCACTGGTTCTGTACTACAGATAACTGGTTCTATACTGCAGATAACTGGTTCTGTACTACAGATAACTGGTTCTGTACTACAGATAACTGGTTCTATACTACAGATAACTGGTTCTATACTACAGATAACTGGTTCTATACTGCAGATAACTGGTTCTATACTACAGATAACTGGTTCTATACTGCAGATCACTGGTTCTGTACTACAGATAACTGTTTCTATACTGCAGATAACTGGCTCTGTACTACAGATAACTTGTTCTGTATTACAGGTAACTGGTTCTGTACTACAGATAACTGGTTCTATACTACAAATAACTGGTTCTGTACGACAGATAACTGGTTTTGTACTACAGATAACTGGTTCTGTACTGCAGATAACTGGTTCTGTACTACAGATAACTTGTTCTGTACTACAGGTAACTGGTTCTGTACTACAGGTAACTGGTTCTGTACTACAGATAACTGGTTCTATACTGCAGATAACTGGTTCTGTACTACAGATAACTGGTTCTGTACTACACATAACTGGTTCTATACCACAGATAACTGGTTCTATACTACAGGTAACTGGTACTATACTACAGATAACTGGTTTTATTCTATAGATTACTGGTCCTTTACTGCAGATAACTGGTTTTGTAGTACAGATAACTGGTTCTGTCCTGCAGATAACTGGTTCTATAGGACAGTTAACTGGTTCAATTCTACAGATAACTGGTTTTATACTACAGATAACTGGTTCGATACTGCAGATAACTGGTACTATAGTACAGATAACTGGTCCTGTATTCTAGATAACTGGTTCTATACTACAGATAACTAGTTTGATACTACAGATAACTGGTTCTATTGTGCAGATAACTGGTTCTATTCTACAGATAACTTGCCCTTTACTGCAGATAACTGGTTCTATACTACAGATAACTAGTCCTTTGCTACAGGTAACTGGTTCTGTACTACAGATAACTGGTTCTATACTGCAGATAACTGGTTCTATACTGCAGATCAGTTGTTCTGTACTACAGATAACTGGTTCTATACTACATATAAGTGGTTCTATACTGCAGATAACTGGTTCTGTACTACAGATAACTTGTTCTGTACTACAGATAACTGGTTCTATACTGCAGATAACTGGTTCTGTACTACAGATAACTGGTTCTATACTGCAGATAACTGGTTCTATAGTACAGATAACTGGTTTTATTCTACAGATCACTGGTTCTGTACTACAGATAACTGGTTCTATACTACAGATAACTGGTTCTGTACTACAGATAACTGGTTCTGTACTACAGATAACTGGTTCTATACTGCAGATAACTGGTTCTATACTACAGATAACTGGTTCTATACTGCAGATAAGTGGTACTATAGTACAGATAACTGGTCCTGTATTCTAGATAACTGGTTCTATACTACAGATCACTAGTTTGATACTACAGATAACTGGTTCTATTGTGCAGATAACTGGTTCTATTCTACAGATAACTGGTCCTGTACTGCCGATAACTGGTTCTATACTACAGATAAGTAGTTTGATACTACAGATAACTGGTTGTATTGTACAGATAACTGGTTCTATACTACAGATAACTGGTTCTGTACTACAGATAACTGTTTCTATACTGCAGATAACTAGTTCTGTACTACAGATAACTGGTTCTGTACTACAGATAACTCGTTCTGTACTGCAGATAACTGGTTCTGTACTACAGATAACTGGTTTTATACCACAGATAACTGGTTCTGTACTACAGGTAACTGGTTCTGTACTACAGGTAACTGGTTCTGTACTACAGATAACTGGTTCTATATTACAGATAACTAGTTCTATACTACAGATAACTGGTTCTGTACTACAGATAACTGGTTTTATACTACAGATAACTGGTTTCATACTACAGATAACTGGTTCTGTACTGCAGATAACTGGTTCTATAGTACAGATAACTGGTTTTATTTTACAGATTACTGGTTCTGTACTACAGATAACTGGTTCTATACTGCAGTTAAACTAGTTTGATACTACAGATAACTGGTTGTATTGTACAGATAACTGGTTCTGTACTACAGATAACTGGTTCTATACTGCAGATAACTGGTTCTGTACTACAGATAACTGGTTCTGTACTACAGATAACTGGTTCTGTACTGCAGATAACTGGTTCTGTACTACAGATAACTGGTTTTATACTACAGATAACTGGTTCTGTACTACAGGTAACTGGTTCTGTACTACAGATAACTGGTTCTATATTACAGATAACTGGTTCTATACTACAGATAACTGGTTCTGTACTACAGATAACTGGTTTTATACTACAGATCACTGGTTCTATTGTACAGATAACTAGTTCGATACTACAGATAACTGGTTGTATTGTACAGATAACTGGTTCTATTCTACAGATAACTGGTCCTTTGCTGCAGGTAACTGGTTCTATACTACAGATAACTGGTTCGATACTGCAGATAATTGGTTCTATTGTACAGATAACTAGTTCTATTCTACAGATAACTGGTCCTGCGCTGCAGATAACCGGTTCTATACTGCAGATAACTGGTTCTATACTACAGATAACTGGTTCTGTACTACAGATAACTGGTTCTATACTGCAGATAACTGGTTCTGTACTACAGATAACTGGTTCTGTACTACAGATAACTGGTTCTATACTGCAGATTACTGGTTCTATACTACAGATAACTGGTTCTGTACTACAGATAACTGGTTCTATACTAGAGATAACTGGTTCTATACTACAGATAACTGGTTCTATACTGCAGATAACTGGTTCTGTACTAGAGATAACTTGTACTGTACTACAGGTAACTGGTTCTGTACTACAGATAACTGGTTCTATACTACAAATAACTGGTTCTGTACTACAGATAACTGGTTTTGTACTACAGATAACTGGTTTTATACTACAGATACCTGGTTCAATTCTACAGATAACTGGTTTTATACTACAGATAACTGGTTCGATACTGCAGATAACTGGTACTATAGTACAGATAACTGGTCCTGTATTCTAGATAACTGGTTCTATACTACAGATAACTAGTTTGATACTACAGATAACTGGTTCTATTGTGCAGATAACTGGTACTATTCTACAGATAACTGGTCCTGTACTGCCGATAACTGGTTCTATACTACAGATAAGTAGTTTGATACTACAGATAACTGGTTGTATTGTACAGAAAACTGGTTCTATACTGCAGATAACTGGTTCTGTACTACAGATAACTGGTTCTATACTGCAGATAACTAGTTCTGTACTACAGATAACTGGTTCTGTACTACAGTTAACTGGTTCTGTACTGCAGATAACTGGTTCTGTACTACAGATAAGTGGTTTTATACCACAGATAACTGGTTCTGTACTACAGGTAACTGGTTCTGTACTACAGGTAACTCGTTCTGTACTACAGATAACTGGTTCTATATTACAGATAACTAGTTCTATACTACAGATAACTGGTTCTGTACTACAGATAACTGGTTTTATACTACAGATAACTGGCTTTATACTACAGATAACTGGTTCTGTACTGCAGATAACTGGTTCTATAGTACAGATAACTGGTTTTATTTCACAGATCACTGGTTCTGTACTACAGATAACTGGTTCTATACTGCAGATAACTGGTTCTGTACTACAGATAACTGGTTCTGTACTACAGATAACTGGTTCTATACTACAGATAACTGGTTCTATACTACAGATAACTGGTTCTGTACTACAGATAACTGGTTCTATACTGCAGATAACTGGTTCTATACTGCAGATCACTGGTTCTATACTGCAGATCACTGGTTCTGTACTACAGATAACTGGTTCTATACTACAGATAACTGGTTCTATACTGCAGATAACTGGCTCTGTACTACAGATAACTTGTTCTGTATTACAGGTAACTGGTTCTGTACTACAGATAACTGGTTCTATACTACAAATAACTGGTTCTGTACGACAGATAACTGGTTTTGTACAACAGATAACTGGTTTTATACTACAGATAACTGGTTCTGTACTGCAGATAACTGGTTCTGTACTACAGATAACTTGTTCTGTACTACAGGTAACTGGTTCTGTACTACAGGTAACTGGTTCTGTACTACAGATAACTGGTTCTATACTGCAGATAACTGGTTCTGTACTACAGATAACTGGTTCTGTACTACACATAACTGGTTCTATACCACAGATAACTGGTTCTATACTACAGGTAACTGGTTCTATACTACAGATAACTGGTTTTATTCTATAGATTACTGGTCCTTTACTGCAGATAACTGGTTTTGTAGTACAGATAACTGGTTCTGTCCTGCAGATAACTGGTTCTATAGGACAGTTAACTGGTTCAATTCTACAGATAACTGGTTTTATACTACAGATAACTAGTTCGATACTACAGATAATTGGTTGTATTGTACAGATAACTGGTTCTATTTTACAGATAACTGGTCCTTTGCTACAGGTAACTGGTTCTGTACTACAGATAACTGGTTCTATACTGCAGATAACTGGTTCTATACTGCAGATAACTGGTTCTATACTACAGATAACTGGTTCTATACTACAGATAACTGGTTCTGTACTACAGATAACTGGTTCTATACTACAGATAACTGGTTCTGTACTACAGATAACTGGTTCTATACTGCAGATAACTGGTTCTGTACTACTGATAACTGGTTCTATACTGCAGATAACTGGTTCTGTACTACAGATAACTGGTTTTATACTACAGATAACTGGTTCTGTACTACAGGTAACTGGTTCTGTACTACAGATAGCTGGTTCTATATTACAGATAACTGGTTCTATACTACAGATAACTGGTTCTGTACTGCAGATAACTGGTTCTATACTACAGATAACTGGTTCTGTGCTACAGATAACTGGTTGTATACTGCAGATAACTGGTTCTATACTACAGAGAACTGGTTCTTTACTACAGATAACTGGTTTTATTCTACAGATCACTGGTTCTGTACTACAGATAACTGGTTCTATACTGCAGATAACTGGTTCTGTACTACAGTTAACTGGTTCTGTACTACACATAACTGGTTCTATACCACAGATAACTGGTTCTATACTACAGGTAACTGGTTCTATACTACAGATAACTGGTTTTATTCTATAGATTACTGGTCCTTTACTGCAGATAACTGGTTTTGTAGTACAGATAACTGGTTCTGTCCTGCAGATAACTGGTTCGATACTGCAGATAACTGGTATATAGTACAGATAACTGGTCCTGTATTCTAGATAACTGGTTCTATACTACAGATAACTAGTTTGATACTACAGATAACTGGTTCTATTGTGCAGATAACTGGTTCTATTCTACAGATAACTGGTCCTGTACTGTGGATAACTGGTTCTATACTACAGATAACTAGTTCGATACTACAGATAACTTGTTCTATTGTACAGATAACTGGTTCTATTCTACAGATAACTAGTCCTTTGCTGCAGGTAACTGGTTCTATACTACAGACAACTGGTTCGATACTGCAGATAATTGGTTCTATTGTACAGATAACTAGTTCTATTCTACTGATAACTGGTCCTGCGCTGCAGATAACTGGTTCTATAGTACAGATAACTGGTCCTGTATTCTAGATAACTGGTTCTACACTACAGATAACTAGTTTGATACTATAGATAACTGGTTCTATTGTGCAGATAACTGGTCCTGTACTGCCGATAACTGGTTCTATACTACAGATAACTAGTTCGATACTACAGATAACTGGTTGTATTGTACAGATAACTGGTTCTATTCTACAGATAACTAGTCCTTTGCTGCAGGTAACTGGTTCTATACTACAGACAACTGGTTCGATACTGCAGATAATTGATTCTATTTTACAGATAACTAGTTCTATTCTACAGATAACTGGTCCTGCGCTGCAGATAACTGGTTCTATACTGCAGATAACTGGTTCTGTACTACAGATAACTGGTTCTATACTACAGATAACTGGTTCTGTACTACAGATAACTGGTTCTATACTGCAGATAACTGGTTCTATACTACAGATAACTGGTTCTATACTGCAGATCACTAGTTCTATTCTACAGATAACTGGTCCTGCGCTGCAGATAACTGGTTCTATACTGCAGATAACTGGTTCTGTACTACAGATAACTGGTTCTATACTACAGATAACTGGTTCTGTACTACAGATAACTGGTTCTATACTGCAGATAACTGGTTCTATACTACAGATAACTGGTTCTATACTGCAGATCACTGGTTCTGTACTACAGATAACTGGTTCTATACTGCAGATAACTGGTTCTATACTGCAGATAACTGGCTCTGTACTACAGATAACTTGTTCTGTATTACAGGTAACTGGTTCTGTACTACAGATAACTGGTTCTATACTACAAATAACTGGTTCTGTACGACAGATAACTGGTTTTGTACTACAGATAACTGGTTTTATACTACAGATAACTGGTTCTGTACTGCAGATAACTGGTTCTGTACTACAGATAACTTGTTCTGTACTACAGGTAACTGGTTCTATACTACAGGTAACTGGTTCTGTACTACAGATAACTGGTTCTATACTGCAGATAACTGGTTCTGTACTACAGATAACTGGTTCTGTACTACACATAACTGGTTCTATACCACAGATAACTGGTTCTATACTACAGGTTACTGGTTCTATACTACAGATAACTGGTTTTATTCTATAGATTACTGGTCCTTTACTGCAGATAACTGGTTTTGTAGTACAGATAACTGGTTCTGTCCTGCAGATAACTGGTTCTATAGGCCAGTTAACTGGTTCAATTCTACAGATAACTGGTTTTATACTACAGATAACTGGTTCGATACTGCAGATAACTGGTACTATAGTACAGATAACTGGTCCTGTATTCTAGATAACTGGTTCTATACTACAGATAACTAGTTTGATACTACAGATAACTGGTTCTATTGTGCAGATAACTGGTTCTATTCTACAGATAACTTGTCCTGTACTGCAGATAACTGGTTCTATACTACAGATAACTAGTTCGATACTACAGATAACTTGTTCTATTGTACAGATAACTGGTTCTATTCTACAGATAACTAGTCCATTGCTGCAGGTAACTGGTTCTATACTACAGACAACTGGTTCGATACTGCAGATAATTGGTTCTATTGTACAGATAACTAGTTCTATTCTACTGATAACTGGTCCTGCACTGCAGATAACTGGTTCTATAGTACAGATAACTGGTCCTGTATTATAGATAACTGGTTCTATACTACAGATAACTAGTTCGATACTACAGATAACTGGTTCTATTGTACAGATAACTAGTTCGATACTACAGATAATTGGTTGTATTGTACAGATAACTGGTTCTATTTTACAGATAACTAGTCCTTTGCTACAGGTAACTGGTTCTGTACTACAGATAACTGGTTCTATACTGCAGATAACTGGTTCTATACTGCAGATCACTTGTTCTGTACTACAGATAACTGGTTCTATACTACAGATAACTGGTTCTATACTGCAGATAACTGGTTCTGTACTACAGATAACTTGTTCTGTACTACAGATAACTGGTTCTATACTGCAGATAACTGGTTCTGTACTACAGATAACTTGTTCTGTACTACAGATAACTGGTTCTATACTGCAGATAACTGGTTCTATACTACAGATAACTGGTTCTATACTGCAGATCACTTGTTCTGTACTACAGATAACTGGTTCTATACTACAGATAACTGGTTCTATACTGCAGATAACTGGTTCTATACTGCAGATAACTGGTTCTGTACTACAGATAACTGGTTTTGTACTACAGATAACTGGTTCTATACTGCAGATAACTGGTTCTATACTGCAGATAACTGGTTCTATACTGCAGATCACTTGTTCTGTACTACAGATAACTGGTTCTATACTACAGATAACTGGTTCTATACTGCAGATAACTGGTTCTATAGGACAGATAACTGGTTCAATTCTACAGATAACTGGTTCTATACTACAGATAACTGGTTCTGTACTGCAGATAACTGGTTCTGTACTACAGATAACTTGTTCTGTACTACAGGTAACTGGTTCTGTACTGCAGATAACTGGTTCTATACTACAGATAACTAGTTTGATACTACAGATAACTGGTTCTATTGTGCAGATAACTGGTTCTATTCTACAGATAACTGGTCCTGTACTGCAGATAACTGGTTCTATACTACAGATAACTAGTTCGATACTACAGGTAACTTGTTCTATTGTACAGATAACTGGTTCTATTCTACAGATAACTAGTCCTTTGCTGCAGGTAACTGGTTCTATACTACAGACAACTGGTTCGATACCGCAGATAATTGGTTCTATTGTACAGATAACTAGTTCTATTCTACTGATAACTGGTCCTGCGCTGCAGATAACTGGTTCTATAGTACAGATACCTGGTCCTGTATTCTAGATAACTGGTTCTATACTACAGATAACTAGTTCGATACTACAGATAACTGGTTCTATTGTGCAGATAACTGGTCCTGTAGTGCCGATAACTGGTTCTATACTACAGATAACTAGTTCGATACTACAGATAACTGGTTGTATTGTACAGATAACTGGTTCTATTCTACAGATAACTAGTCCTTTGCTGCAGGTAACTGGTTCTGTACTACAGATAACTGGTTCTATACTGCAGATAACTGGTTCTGTACTACTGATAACTGGTTCTATACTGCAGATAACTGGTTCTGTACTACAGATAACTGGTTCTGTACTACAGATAACTGGTTCTGTACTGCAGATAACTGGTTCTGTACTGCAGATAACTGGTTCTGTACTACAGATAACTGGTTTTATACTACAGATAACTGGTTCTGTACTACAGGTAACTGGTTCTGTACTACAGATAGCTGGTTCTATATTACAGATAACTGGTTCTATACTACAGATAACTGGTTCTGTACTGCAGATAACTGGTTCTATACTACAGATAACTGGTTCTGTACTACAGATAACTGGTTGTATACTGCAGATAACTGGTTCTATACTACAGAGAACTGGTTCTGTACTACAGATAACTGGTTTTATTCTACAGATCACTGGTTCTGTACTACAGATAACTGGTTCTATACTGCAGATAACTGGTTCTGTACTACAGTTAACTGGTTCTGTACTACACATAACTGGTTCTATACCACAGATAACTGGTTCTATACTACAGGTAACTGGTTCTATACTACAGATAACTGGTTTTATTCTATAGATTACTGGTCCTTTACTGCAGATAACTGGTTTTGTAGTACAGATAACTGGTTCTGTCCTGCAGATAATTGGTTCTTTAGGACAGATAACTGGTTCAATTCTACAGATAACTGGTTTTATACTACAGATAACTGGTTCGATACTGCAGATAACTGGTATATAGTACAGATAACTGGTCCTGTATTCTAGATAACTGGTTCTATACTACAGATAACTAGTTTGATACTACAGATAACTGGTTCTATTGTGCAGATAACTGGTTCTATTCTACAGATAACTGGTCCTGTACTGTGGATAACTGGTTCTATACTACAGATAACTAGTTCGATACTACAGATAACTTGTTCTATTGTACAGATAACTGGTTCTATTCTACAGATAACTAGTCCTTTGCTGCAGGTAACTGGTTCTATACTACAGACAACTGGTTCGATACTGCAGATAATTGGTTCTATTGTACAGATAACTAGTTCTATTCTACTGATAACTGGTCCTGCGCTGCAGATAACTGGTTCTATAGTACAGATAACTGGTCCTGTATTCTAGATAACTGGTTCTACACTACAGATAACTAGTTTGATACTACAGATAACTGGTTCTATTGTGCAGATAACTGGTCCTGTACTGCCGATAACTGGTTCTATACTACAGATAACTAGTTCGATACTAAAGATAACTGGTTGTATTGTACAGATAACTGGTTCTATTCTACAGATAACTAGTCCTTTGCTGCAGGTAACTGGTTCTATACTACAGACAACTGGTTCGATACTGCAGATAATTGATTCT
This sequence comes from Telmatherina bonti, assembly GCF_933228915.1. Classification (NCBI taxonomy): domain Eukaryota; kingdom Metazoa; phylum Chordata; class Actinopteri; order Atheriniformes; family Telmatherinidae; genus Telmatherina; species Telmatherina bonti. The sequence continues at coordinate 1,836,625 of NC_136627.1, read as the reverse complement.
ATTTTACAGATAACTAGTTCTATTCTACAGATAACTGGTCCTGCGCTGCAGATAACTGGTTCTATACTGCAGATAACTGGTTCTGTACTACAGATAACTGGTTCTATACTACAGATAACTGGTTCTGTACTACAGATAACTGGTTCTATACTGCAGATAACTGGTTCTATACTACAGATAACTGGTTCTATACTGCAGATCACTGGTTCTGTACTACAGATAACTGGTTCTATACTGCAGATAACTGGTTCTATACTGCAGATAACTGGCTCTGTACTACAGATAACTGGTTCTATACTGCAGATAACTGGTTCTGTACTACAGATAACTGGTTCTATACTACAAATAACTGGTTCTGTACGACAGATAACTGGTTTTGTACTACAGATAACTGGTTTTATACTACAGATAACTGGTTCTGTACTGCAGATAACTGGTTCTTTACTACAGATAACTTGTTCTGTACTACAGGTAACTGGTTCTGTACTACAGGTAACTGGTTCTGTACTACAGATAACTGGTTCTATACTGCAGATAACTGGTTCTGTACTACAGATAACTGGTTCTGTACTACACATAACTGGTTCTATACCACAGATAACTGGTTCTATACTACAGGTTACTGGTTCTATACTACAGATAACTGGTTTTATTCTATAGATTACTGGTCCTTTACTGCAGATAACTGGTTTTGTAGTACAGATAACTGGTTCTGTCCTGCAGATAACTGGTTCTATAGGCCAGTTAACTGGTTCAATTCTACAGATAACTGGTTTTATACTACAGATAACTGGTTCGATACTGCAGATAACTGGTACTATAGTACAGATAACTGGTCCTGTATTCTAGATAACTGGTTCTATACTACAGATAACTAGTTTGATACTACAGATAACTGGTTCTATTGTGCAGATTACTGGTTCTATTCTACAGATAACTAGTCCATTGCTGCAGGTAACTGGTTCTATACTACAGACAACTGGTTCGATACTGCAGATAATTGGTTCTATTGTACAGATAACTGGTTCTATTTTACAGATAACTAGTCCTTTGCTACAGGTAACTGGTTCTGTACTACAGATAACTGGTTCTATACTGCAGATAACTGGTTCTATACTGCAGATCACTTGTTCTGTACTACAGATAACTGGTTCTATTTTACAGATAACTAGTCCTTTGCTACAGGTAACTGGTTCTGTACTACAGATAACTGGTTCTATACTGCAGATAACTGGTTCTATACTGCAGATCACTTGTTCTGTACTACAGATAACTGGTTCTATAGTACAGATAACTGGTTCTATACTGCAGATAACTGGTTCTGTACTACAGCTAACTTGTTCTGTACTACAGATAACTGGTTCTATACTGCAGATAACTGGTTCTGTACTACAGATAACTTGTTCTGTACTACAGATAACTGGTTCTATACTGCAGATAACTGGTTCTATACTACAGATAACTGGTTCTATACTGCAGATCACTTGTTCTGTACTACAGATAACTGGTTCTATACTACAGATAACTGGTTCTATACTGCAGATAACTGGTTCTATACTGCAGATAACTGGTTCTGTACTACAGATAACTGGTTTTGTACTACAGATAACTGGTTCTATACTGCAGATAACTGGTTCTATACTGCAGATAACTGGTTCTATACTGCAGATCACTTGTTCTGTACTACAGATAACTGGTTCAATTCTACAGATAACTGGTTTTATACTACACATAACTGGTTCGATACTGCAGATAACTGGTTTTATACTACAGATAACTGGTTCGATACTGCAGATAACTGGTTCTATACTACAGATAACTAGTTTGATACTACAGATAACTGGTTCTATTGTGCAGATAACTGGTTCTATTCTACAGATAACTGGTCCTGTACTGCAGATAACTGGTTCTATACTACAGATAACTAGTTCGATACTACAGGTAACTTGTTCTATTGTACAGATAACTGGTTCTATTCTACAGATAACTAGTCCTTTGCTGCAGGTAACTGGTTCTATACTACAGACAACTGGTTCGATACCGCAGATAATTGGTTCTATTGTACAGATAACTAGTTCTATTCTACTGATAACTGGTCCTGCGCTGCAGATAACTGGTTCTATAGTACAGATACCTGGTCCTGTATTCTAGATAACTGGTTCTATACTACAGATAACTAGTTCGATACTACAGATAACTGGTTCTATTGTGCAGATAACTGGTCCTGTAGTGCCGATAACTGGTTCTATACTACAGATAACTAGTTCGATACTACAGATAACTGGTTGTATTGTACAGATAACTGGTTCTATTCTACAGATAACTAGTCCTTTGCTGCAGGTAACTGGTTCTATACTACAGACAACTGGTTCGATACTGCAGATAATTGGTTCTATTGTACAGATAACTAGTTCTATTCTACAGATAACTGGTCCTGCGCTGCAGATAACTGGTTCTATACTGCAGATAACTGGTTCTATACTACAGATAACTGGTTCTATACTACAGATAACTGGTTCTGTACTACAGATAACTGGTTCTATACTACAGATAACTGGTTCTGTACTACAGATAACTGGTTCTATACTGCAGATAACTGGTTCTGTACTACTGATAACTGGTTCTATACTGCAGATAACTGGTTCTGTACTACAGATAACTGGTTCTGTACTACAGATAACTGGTTCTGTACTGCAGATAACTGGTTCTGTACTACAGATAACTGGTTTTATACTACAGATAACTGGTTCTGTACTACAGGCAACTGGTTCTGTACTACAGATAGCTGGTTCTATATTACAGATAACTGGTTCTATACTACAGATAACTGGTTCTGTACTGCAGATAACTGGTTCTATACTACAGATAACTGGTTCTGTACTACAGATAACTGGTTGTATACTGCAGGTAACTGGTTCTGTACTACAGATAACTGGTTTTATTCTACAGATCACTGGTTCTGTACTACAGATAACTGGTTCTATACTGCAGATAACTGGTTCTGTACTACAGTTAACTGGTTCTGTACTACACATAACTGGTTCTATACCACAGATAACTGGTTCTATACTACAGGTAACTGGTTCTATACTACAGATAACTGGTTTTATTCTATAGATTACTGGTCCTTTACTGCAGATAACTGGTTTTGTAGTACAGATAACTGGTTCTGTCCTGCAGATAATTGGTTCTATAGGACAGATAACTGGTTCAATTCTACAGATAACTGGTTTTATACTACAGATAACTGGTTCGATACTGCAGATAACTGGTATATAGTACAGATAACTGGTCCTGTATTCTAGATAACTGGTTCTATACTACAGATAACTAGTTTGATACTACAGATAACTGGTTCTATTGTGCAGATAACTGGTTCTATTCTACAGATAACTGGTCCTGTACTGCAGATAACTGGTTCTATACTGCAGATAACTGGTTCTATACTGCAGATAACTAGTTCGATACTACAGATAACTTGTTCTATTGTACAGATAACTGGTTCTATTCTACAGATAACTAGTCCTTTGCTGCAGGTAACTGGTTCTATACTACAGACAACTGGTTCGATACTGCAGATAATTGGTTCTATTGTACAGATAACTAGTTCTATTCTACTGATAACTGGTCCTGCGCTGCAGATAACTGGTTCTATAGTACAGATAACTGGTCCTGTATTCTAGATAACTGGTTCTACACTACAGATAACTAGTTTGATACTACAGATAACTGGTTCTATTGGGCAGATAACTGGTCCTGTACTGCCGATAACTGGTTCTATACTACAGATAACTAGTTCGATACTACAGATAACTGGTTGTATTGTACAGATAACTGGTTCTATTCTACAGATAACTAGTCCTTTGCTGCAGGTAACTGGTTCTATACTACAGACAACTGGTTCGATACTGCAGATAATTGATTCTATTTTACAGATAACTAGTTCTATTCTACAGATAACTGGTCCTGCGCTGCAGATAACTGGTTCTATACTGCAGATAACTGGTTCTATACTACAGATAACTGGTTCTATACTACAGATAACTGGTTCTGTACTACAGATAACTGGTTCTATACTGCAGATAACTGGTTCTGTACTACTGATAACTGGTTCTATACTGCAGATAACTGGTTCTGTACTACAGATAACTTGTTCTGTACTACAGGTAACTGGTTCTGTACTACAGATAACTGGTTTTATTCTATAGATTACTGGTCCTTTACTGCAGATAACTGGTTTTGTAGTACAGATAACTGGTTTTGTCCTGCAGATAACTGGTTCTATAGGACAGTTAACTGGTTCAATTCTACAGATAACTGGTTTTATACTACAGATAACTGGTTCGATACTGCAGATAACTGGTTCTATACTGCAGATAACTGGCTCTGTACTACAGATAACTTGTTCTGTATTACAGGTAACTGGTTCTGTACTACAGATAACTGGTTCTATACTACAAATAACTGGTTCTGTACGACAGATAACTGGTTTTGTACTACAGATAACTGGTTTTATACTACAGATAACTGGTTCTGTACTGCAGATAACTGGTTCTGTACTACAGATAACTTGTTCTGTACTACAGGTAACTGGTTCTGTACTACAGGTAACTGGTTCTGTACTACAGATAACTGGTTCTATACTGCAGATAACTGGTTCTGTACTACAGATAACTGGTTCTGTACTACAGATAACTGGTTCTGTACTACACATAACTGGTTCTATACCACAGATAACTGGTTCTATACTACAGGTCACTGGTTCTATACTACAGATAACTGGTTTTATTCTATAGATTACTGTTCCTTTACTGCAGATAACTGGTTTTGTAGTACAGATAACTGGTTCTGTCCTGCAGATAACTGGTTCTATAGGCCAGTTAACTGGTTCAATGCTACAGATAACTGGTTTTATACTACAGATAACTGGTTCGATACTGCAGATAACTGGTACTATAGTACAGATAACTGGTCCTGTATTCTAGATAACTGGTTCTATACTACAGATAACTAGTTTGATACTACAGATAACTGGTTCTATTATGCAGATAACTGGTTCTATTCTACAGATAACTTGTCCTGTACTGCAGATAACTGGTTCTATACTACAGATAACTAGTTCGATACTACAGATAACTTGTTCTATTGTACAGATAACTGGTTCTATTCTACAGATAACTAGTCCATTGCTGCAGGTAACTGGTTCTATACTACAGACAACTGGTTCGATACTGCAGATAATTGGTTCTATTGTACAGATAACTAGTTCTATTCTACTGATAACTGGTCCTGCGCTGCAGATAACTGGTTCTATAGTACAGATAACTGGTCCTGTATTCTAGATAACTGGTTCTATACTACAGATAACTAGTTCGATACTACAGATAACTGGTTCTATTGTACAGATAACTAGTTCGATACTACAGATAATTGGTTGTATTGTACAGATAACTGGTTCTATTTTACAGATAACTAGTCCTTTGCTACAGGTAACTGGTTCTGTACTACAGATAACTGGTTCTATACTGCAGATAACTGGTTCTATACTGCAGATCACTTGTTCTGTACTACAGATAACTGGTTCTATACTACAGATAACTGGTTCTATACTGCAGATAACTGGTTCTGTACTACAGATAACTTGTTCTGTACTACAGATAACTGGTTCTATACTGCAGATAACTGGTTCTGTACTACAGATAACTTGTTCTGTACTACAGATAACTGGTTCTATACTGCAGATAACTGGTTCTATACTACAGATAACTGGTTCTATACTGCAGATCACTTGTTCTGTACTACAGATAACTGGTTCTATACTACAGATAACTGGTTCTGTACTGCAGATAACTGGTTCTATACTCCAGATAACTGGTTCTGTACTACAGATAACTGGTTTTGTACTACAGATAACTGGTTCTATACTGCAGATAACTGGTTCTATACTGCAGATAACTGGTTCTATACTGCAGATCACTTGTTCTGTACTACAGATAACTGGTTCTATACTACAGATAACTGGTTCTATACTGCAGATAACTGGTTCTATAGGACATATAACTGGTTCAGTTCTACAGATAACTGGTTTTATACTACAGATAACTGGTTCGATACTGCAGATAACTGGTTTTATAATACAGATAACTGGTTCGATACTGCAGATAACTGGTTCTATACTACAGATAACTAGTTTGATACTACAGATAACTGGTTCTATTGTGCAGATAACTGGTTCTATTCTACAGATAACTGGTCCTGTACTGCAGATAACTGGTTCTATACTACAGATAACTAGTTCGATACTACAGGTAACTTGTTCTATTGTACAGATAACTGGTTCTATTCTACAGATAACTAGTCCTTTGCTGCAGGTAACTGGTTCTATACTACAGACAACTGGTTCGATACCGCAGATAATTGGTTCTATTGTACAGATAACTAGTTCTATTCTACTGATAACTGGTCCTGCGCTGCAGATAACTGGTTCTATAGTACAGATACCTGGTCCTGTATTCTAGATAACTGGTTCTATACTACAGATAACTAGTTCGATACTACAGATAACTGGTTCTATTGTGCAGATAACTGGTCCTGTAGTGCCGATAACTGGTTCTATACTACAGATAACTAGTTCGATACTACAGATAACTGGTTGTATTGTACAGATAACTGGTTCTATTCTACAGATAACTAGTCCTTTGCTGCAGGTAACTGGTTCTATACTACAGACAACTGGTTCGATACTGCAGATAATTGGTTCTATTGTACAGATAACTAGTTCTATTCTACATATAACTGGTCCTGCGCTGCAGATAACTGGTTCTATACTGCAGATAACTGGTTCTATACTACAGATAACTGGTTCTATACTACAGATAACTGGTTCTGTACTACAGATAACTGGTTCTATACTACAGATAACTGGTTCTGTACTACAGATAACTGGTTCTATACTGCAGATAACTGGTTCTGTACTACTGATAACTGGTTCTATACTGCAGATAACTGGTTCTGTACTACAGATAACTGGTTCTGTACTACAGATAACTGGTTCTGTACTGCAGATAACTGGTTCTGTACTACAGATAACTGGTTCTGTACTGCAGATAACTGGTTCTATACTACAGATAACTGGTTCTGTACTACAGATAACTGGTTGTATACTGCAGGTAACTGGTTCTGTACTACAGATAACTGGTTTTATTCTACAGATCACTGGTTCTGTACTACAGATAACTGGTTCTATACTGCAGATAACTGGTTCTGTACTACAGTTAACTGGTTCTGTACTACACATAACTGGTTCTATACCACAGATAACTGGTTCTATACTACAGGTAACTGGTTCTATACTACAGATAACTGGTTTTATTCTATAGATTACTGGTCCTTTACTGCAGATAACTGGTTTTGTAGTACAGATAACTGGTTCTGTCCTGCAGATAATTGGTTCTATAGGACAGATAACTGGTTCAATTCTACAGATAACTGGTTTTATACTACAGATAACTGGTTCGATACTGCAGATAACTGGTATATAGTACAGATAACTGGTCCTGTATTCTAGATAACTGGTTCTATACTACAGATAACTAGTTTGATACTACAGATAACTGGTTCTATTGTGCAGATAACTGGTTCTATTCTACAGATAACTGGTCCTGTACTGCAGATAACTGGTTCTATACTGCAGATAACTGGTTCTATACTGCAGATAACTAGTTCGATACTACAGATAACTTGTTCTATTGTACAGATAACTGGTTCTATTCTACAGATAACTAGTCGTTTTTTGCAGGTAACTGGTTCTATACTACAGACAACTGGTTCGATACTGCAGATAATTGGTTCTATTGTACAGATAACTAGTTCTATTCTACTGATAGCTGGTCCTGCGCTGCAGATAACTGGTTCTATAGTACAGATAACTGGTCCTGTATTCTAGATAACTGGTTCTACACTACAGATAACTAGTTTGATACTACAGATAACTGGTTCTATTGGGCAGATAACTGGTCCTGTACTGCCGATAACTGGTTCTATACTACAGATAACTAGTTCGATACTACAGATAACTGGTTGTATTGTACAGATAACTGGTTCTATTCTACAGATAACTAGTCCTTTGCTGCAGGTAACTGGTTCTATACTACAGACAACTGGTTCGATACTGCAGATAATTGATTCTATTTTACAGATAACTAGTTCTATTCTACAGATAACTGGTCCTGCGCTGCAGATAACTGGTTCTATACTGCAGATAACTGGTTCTATACTACAGATAACTGGTTCTATACTACAGATAACTGGTTCTGTACTACAGATAACTGGTTCTATACTGCAGATAACTGGTTCTGTACTACTGATAACTGGTTCTATACTGCAGATAACTGGTTCTGTACTACAGATAACTTGTTCTGTACTACAGGTAACTGGTTCTGTACTACAGATAACTGGTTTTATTCTATAGATTACTGGTCCTTTACTGCAGATAACTGGTTTTGTAGTACAGATAACTGGTTCTGTCCTGCAGATAACTGGTTCTATAGGACAGTTAACTGGTTCAATTCTACAGATAACTGGTTTTATACTACAGATAACTGGTTCGATACTGCAGATAACTGGTTCTATACTGCAGATAACTGGCTCTGTACTACAGATAACTTGTTCTGTATTACAGGTAACTGGTTCTGTACTACAGATAACTGGTTCTATACTACAAATAACTGGTTCTGTACGACAGATAACTGGTTTTGTACTACAGATAACTGGTTTTATACTACAGATAACTGGTTCTGTACTGCAGATAACTGGTTCTGTACTACAGATAACTTGTTCTGTACTACAGGTAACTGGTTCTGTACTACAGGTAACTGGTTCTGTACTACAGATAACTGGTTCTATACTGCAGATAACTGGTTCTGTACTAGAGATAACTGGTTCTGTACTACAGATAACTGGTTCTGTACTACACATAACTGGTTCTATACCACAGATAACTGGTTCTATACTACAGGTCACTGGTTCTATACTACAGATAACTGGTTTTATTCTATAGATTACTGTTCCTTTACTGCAGATAACTGGTTTTGTAGTACAGATAACTGGTTCTGTCCTGCAGATAACTGGTTCTATAGGCCAGTTAACTGGTTCAATGCTACAGATAACTGGTTTTATACTACAGATAACTGGTTCGATACTGCAGATAACTGGTACTATAGTACAGATAACTGGTCCTGTATTCTAGATAACTGGTTCTATACTACAGATAACTAGTTTGATACTACAGATAACTGGTTCTATTATGCAGATAACTGGTTCTATTCTACAGATAACTTGTCCTGTACTGCAGATAACTGGTTCTATACTACAGATAACTAGTTCGATACTACAGATAATTGGTTCTATTGTACAGATAACTAGTTCTATTCTACTGATAACTGGTCCTGCGCTGCAGATAACTGGTTCTATAGTACAGATAACTGGTCCTGTATTCTAGATAACTGGTTCTATACTACAGAAAACTAGTTCGATACTACAGATAACTGGTTCTATTGTACAGATAACTAGTTCGATACTACAGATAATTGGTTGTATTGTACAGATAACTGGTTCTATTTTACAGATAACTAGTCCTTTGCTACAGGTAACTGGTTCTGTACTACAGATAACTGGTTCTATACTGCAGATAACTGGTTCTATACTGCAGATCACTTGTTCTGTACTACAGATAACTGGTTCTATACTACAGATAACTGGTTCTATACTGCAGATAACTGGTCCTGTACTGCAGATAACTGGTTCTATACTACAGATAACTGGTTGTATACTGCAGGTAACTGGTTCTGTACTACAGATAACTGGTTTTATTCTACAGATCACTGGTTCTGTACTACAGATAACTGGTTCTATACTGCAGATAACTGGTTCTGTACTACAGTTAACTGGTTCTGTACTACACATAACTGGTTCTATACCACAGATAACTGGTTCTATACTACAGGTAACTGGTTCTATACTACAGATAACTGGTTTTATTCTATAGATTACTGGTCCTTTACTGCAGATAACTGGTTTTGTAGTACAGATAACTGGTTCTGTCCTGCAGATAATTGGTTCTATAGGACAGATAACTGGTTCAATTCTACAGATAACTGGTTTTATACTACAGATAACTGGTTCGATACTGCAGATAACTGGTATATAGTACAGATAACTGGTCCTGTATTCTAGATAACTGGTTCTATACTACAGATAACTAGTTTGATACTACAGATAACTGGTTCTATTGTGCAGATAACTGGTTCTATTCTACAGATAACTGGTCCTGTACTGCAGATAACTGGTTCTATACTGCAGATAACTGGTTCTATACTGCAGATAACTAGTTCGATACTACAGATAACTTGTTCTATTGTACAGATAACTGGTTCTATTCTACAGATAACTAGTCGTTTTTTGCAGGTAACTGGTTCTATACTACAGACAACTGGTTCGATACTGCAGATAATTGGTTCTATTGTACAGATAACTAGTTCTATTCTACTGATAGCTGGTCCTGCGCTGCAGATAACTGGTTCTATAGTACAGATAACTGGTCCTGTATTCTAGATAACTGGTTCTACACTACAGATAACTAGTTTGATACTACAGATAACTGGTTCTATTGGGCAGATAACTGGTCCTGTACTGCCGATAACTGGTTCTATACTACAGATAACTAGTTCGATACTACAGATAACTGGTTGTATTGTACAGATAACTGGTTCTATTCTACAGATAACTAGTCCTTTGCTGCAGGTAACTGGTTCTATACTACAGACAACTGGTTCGATACTGCAGATAATTGATTCTATTTTACAGATAACTAGTTCTATTCTACAGATAACTGGTCCTGCGCTGCAGATAACTGGTTCTATACTGCAGATAACTGGTTCTATACTACAGATAACTGGTTCTATACTACAGATAACTGGTTCTGTACTACAGATAACTGGTTCTATACTGCAGATAACTGGTTCTGTACTACTGATAACTGGTTCTATACTGCAGATAACTGGTTCTGTACTACAGATAACTTGTTCTGTACTACAGGTAACTGGTTCTGTACTACAGATAACTGGTTTTATTCTATAGATTACTGGTCCTTTACTGCAGATAACTGGTTTTGTAGTACAGATAACTGGTTCTGTCCTGCAGATAACTGGTTCTATAGGACAGTTAACTGGTTCAATTCTACAGATAACTGGTTTTATACTACAGATAACTGGTTCGATACTGCAGATAACTGGTTCTATACTGCAGATAACTGGCTCTGTACTACAGATAACTTGTTCTGTATTACAGGTAACTGGTTCTGTACTACAGATAACTGGTTCTATACTACAAATAACTGGTTCTGTACGACAGATAACTGGTTTTGTACTACAGATAACTGGTTTTATACTACAGATAACTGGTTCTGTACTGCAGATAACTGGTTCTGTACTACAGATAACTTGTTCTGTACTACAGGTAACTGGTTCTGTACTACAGGTAACTGGTTCTGTACTACAGATAACTGGTTCTATACTGCAGATAACTGGTTCTGTACTAGAGATAACTGGTTCTGTACTACAGATAACTGGTTCTGTACTACACATAACTGGTTCTATACCACAGATAACTGGTTCTATACTACAGGTCACTGGTTCTATACTACAGATAACTGGTTTTATTCTATAGATTACTGTTCCTTTACTGCAGATAACTGGTTTTGTAGTACAGATAACTGGTTCTGTCCTGCAGATAACTGGTTCTATAGGCCAGTTAACTGGTTCAATGCTACAGATAACTGGTTTTATACTACAGATAACTGGTTCGATACTGCAGATAACTGGTACTATAGTACAGATAACTGGTCCTGTATTCTAGATAACTGGTTCTATACTACAGATAACTAGTTTGATACTACAGATAACTGGTTCTATTATGCAGATAACTGGTTCTATTCTACAGATAACTTGTCCTGTACTGCAGATAACTGGTTCTATACTACAGATAACTAGTTCGATACTACAGATAATTGGTTCTATTGTACAGATAACTAGTTCTATTCTACTGATAACTGGTCCTGCGCTGCAGATAACTGGTTCTATAGTACAGATAACTGGTCCTGTATTCTAGATAACTGGTTCTATACTACAGATAACTAGTTCGATACTACAGATAACTGGTTCTATTGTACAGATAACTAGTTCGATACTACAGATAATTGGTTGTATTGTACAGATAACTGGTTCTATTTTACAGATAACTAGTCCTTTGCTACAGGTAACTGGTTCTATACTGCAGATAACTGGTTCTATACTGCAGATCACTTGTTCTGTACTACAGATAACTGGTTCTATACTACAGATAACTGGTTCTATACTGCAGATAACTGGTTCTGTACTACAGATAACTTGTTCTGTACTACAGATAACTGGTTCTATACTGCAGATAACTGGTTCTGTACTACAGATAACTTGTTCTGTACTACAGATAACTGGTTCTATACTGCAGATAACTGGTTCTATACTACAGATAACTGGTTCTATACTGCAGATCACTTGTTCTGTACTACAGATAACTGGTTCTATACTACAGATAACTGGTTCTGTACTGCAGATAACTGGTTCTATACTCCAGATAACTGGTTCTGTACTACAGATAACTGGTTTTGTACTACAGATAACTGGTTCTATACTGCAGATAACTGGTTCTATACTGCAGATAACTGGTTCTATACTGCAGATCACTTGTTCTGTACTACAGATAACTGGTTCTATACTACAGATAACTGGTTCTATACTGCAGATAACTGGTTCTATAGGACATATAACTGGTTCAATTCTACAGATAACTGGTTTTATACTACAGATAACTGGTTCGATACTGCAGATAACTGGTTTTATACTACAGATAACTGGTTCGATACTGCAGATAACTGGTTCTATACTACAGATAACTAGTTTGATACTACAGATAACTGGTTCTATTGTGCAGATAACTGGTTCTATTCTACAGATAACTGGTCCTGTACTGCAGATAACTGGTTCTATACTACAGATAACTAGTTCGATACTACAGGTAACTTGTTCTATTGTACAGATAACTGGTTCTATTCTACAGATAACTAGTCCTTTGCTGCAGGTAACTGGTTCTATACTACAGACAACTGGTTCGATACCGCAGATAATTGGTTCTATTGTACAGATAACTAGTTCTATTCTACTGATAACTGGTCCTGCGCTGCAGATAACTGGTTCTATAGTACAGATACCTGGTCCTGTATTCTAGATAACTGGTTCTATACTACAGATAACTAGTTCGATACTACATATAACTGGTTCTATTGTGCAGATAACTGGTCCTGTAGTGCCGATAACTGGTTCTATACTACAGATAACTAGTTCGATACTACAGATAACTGGTTGTATTGTACAGATAACTGGTTCTATTCTACAGATAACTAGTCCTTTGCTGCAGGTAACTGGTTCTATACTACAGACAACTGGTTCGATACTGCAGATAATTGGTTCTATTGTACAGATAACTAGTTCTATTCTACAGATAACTGGTCCTGCGCTGCAGATAACTGGTTCTATACTGCAGATAACTGGTTCTATACTACAGATAACTGGTTCTGTACTACAGATAACTGGTTCTATACTACAGATAACTGGTTCTGTACTACAGATAACTGGTTCTATACTGCAGATAACTGGTTCTGTACTACTGATAACTGGTTCTATACTGCAGATAACTGGTTCTGTACTACAGATAACTGGTTCTGTACTACAGATAACTGGTTCTGTACTGCAGATAACTGGTTCTGTACTACAGATAACTGGTTTTATACTACAGATAACTGGTTCTGTACTACAGGTAACTGGTTCTGTACTACAGATAGCTGGTTCTATATTACAGAGAACTGGTTCTATACTACAGATAACTGGTTCTGTCCTGCAGATAACTGGTTCTATACTACAGATAACTGGTTCTGTACTACAGATAACTGGTTGTATACTGCAGGTAACTGGTTCTGTACTACAGATAACTGGTTTTATTCTACAGATCACTGGTTCTGTACTACAGATAACTGGTTCTATACTGCAGATAACTGGTTCTGTACTACAGTTAACTGGTTCTGTACTACACATAACTGGTTCTATACCACAGATAACTGGTTCTATACTACAGGTAACTGGTTCTATACTACAGATAACTGGTTTTATTCTATAGATTACTGGTCCTTTACTGCAGATAACTGGTTTTGTAGTACAGATAACTGGTTCTGTCCTGCAGATAATTGGTTCTATAGGACAGATAACTGGTTCAATTCTACAGATAACTGGTTTTATACTACAGATAACTGGTTCGATACTGCAGATAACTGGTATATAGTACAGATAACTGGTCCTGTATTCTAGATAACTGGTTCTATACTACAGATAACTAGTTTGATACTACAGATAACTGGTTCTATTGTGCAGATAACTGGTTCTATTCTACAGATAACTGGTCCTGTACTGCAGATAACTGGTTCTATACTGCAGATAACTAGTTCGATACTACAGATAACTTGTTCTATTGTACAGATAACTGGTTCTATTCTACAGATAACTAGTTCTTTGCTGCAGGTAACTGGTTCTATACTACAGACAACTGGTTCGATACTGCAGATAATTGGTTCTATTGTACAGATAACTAGTTCTATTCTACTGATAACTGGTCCTGCGCTGCAGATAACTGGTTCTATAGTACAGATAACTGGTCCTGTATTCTAGATAACTGGTTCTACACTACAGATAACTAGTTTGATACTACAGATAACTGGTTCTATTGTGCAGATAACTGGTCCTGTACTGCCGATAACTGGTTCTATACTACAGATAACTAGTTCGATACTACAGATAACTGGTTGTATTGTACAGATAACTGGTTCTATTCTACAGATAACTAGTCCTTTGCTGCAGGTAACTGGTTCTATACTACAGACAACTGGTTCGATACTGCAGATAATTGATTCTATTTTACAGATAACTAGTTCTATTCTACTGATAACTGGTCCTGCGCTGCAGATAACTGGTTCTATAGTACAGATACCTGGTCCTGTATTCTAGATAACTGGTTCTATACTACAGATAACTAGTTCGATACTACAGATAACTGGTTCTATTGTGCAGATAACTGGTCCTGTAGTGCCGATAACTGGTTCTATACTACAGATAACTAGTTCGATACTACAGATAACTGGTTGTATTGTACAGATAACTGGTTCTATTCTACAGATAACTAGTCCTTTGCTGCAGGTAACTGGTTCTATACTACAGACAACTGGTTCGATACTGCAGATAATTGGTTCTATTGTACAGATAACTAGTTCTATTCTACAGATAACTGGTCCTGCGCTGCAGATAACTGGTTCTATACTGCAGATAACTGGTTCTATACTACAGATAACTGGTTCTATACTACAGATAACTGGTTCTGTACTACAGATAACTGGTTCTATACTACAGATAACTGGTTCTGTACTACAGATAACTGGTTCTATACTGCAGATAACTGGTTCTGTACTACTGATAACTGGTTCTATACTGCAGATAACTGGTTCTGTACTACAGATAACTGGTTCTGTACTACAGATAACTGGTTCTGTACTGCAGATAACTGGTTCTGTACTACAGATAACTGGTTTTATACTACAGATAACTGGTTCTGTACTACAGGTAACTGGTTCTGTACTACAGATAGCTGGTTCTATATTACAGATAACTGGTTCTATACTACAGATAACTGGTTCTGTACTGCAGATAACTGGTTCTATACTACAGATAACTGGTTCTGTACTACAGATAACTGGTTGTATACTGCAGGTAACTGGTTCTGTACTACAGATAACTGGTTTTATTCTACAGATCACTGGTTCTGTACTACAGTTAACTGGTTCTGTACTACACATAACTGGTTCTATACCACAGATAACTGGTTCTATACTACAGGTAACTGGTTCTATACTACAGATAACTGGTTTTATTCTATAGATTACTGGTCCTTTACTGCAGATAACTGGTTTTGTAGTACAGATAACTGGTTCTGTCCTGCAGATAATTGGTTCTATAGGACAGATAACTGGTTCAATTCTACAGATAACTGGTTTTATACTACAGATAACTGGTTCGATACTGCAGATAACTGGTATATAGTACAGATAACTGGTCCTGTATTCTAGATAACTGGTTCTATACTACAGATAACTAGTTTGATACTACAGATAACTGGTTCTATTGTGCAGATAACTGGTTCTATTCTACAGATAACTGGTCCTGTACTGCAGATAACTGGTTCTATACTGCAGATAACTAGTTCGATACTACAGATAACTTGTTCTATTGTACAGATAACTGGTTCTATTCTACAGATAACTAGTCCTTTGCTGCAGGTAACTGGTTCTATACTACAGACAACTGGTTCGATACTGCAGATAATTGGTTCTATTGTACAGATAACTAGTTCTATTCTACTGATAACTGGTCCTGCGCTGCAGATAACTGGTTCTATAGTACAGATAACTGGTCCTGTATTCTAGATAACTGGTTCTACACTACAGATAACTAGTTTGATACTACAGATAACTGGTTCTATTGTGCAGATAACTGGTCCTGTACTGCCGATAACTGGTTCTATACTACAGATAACTAGTTCGATACTACAGATAACTGGTTGTATTGTACAGATAACTGGTTCTATTCTACAGATAACTAGTCCTTTGCTGCAGGTAACTGGTTCTATACTACAGACAACTGGTTCGATACTGCAGATAATTGATTCTATTTTACAGATAACTAGTTCTATTCTATAGATAACTGGTCCTGCGCTGCAGATAACTGGTTCTATACTGCAGATAACTGGTTCTATACTACAGATAACTGGTTCTATACTACAGATAACTGGTTCTGTACTACAGATAACTGGTTCTATACTGCAGATAACTGGTTCTGTACTAGTGATAACTGGTTCTATATTGCAGATAACTGGTTCTGTACTACAGATAACTTGTTCTGTACTACAGGTAACTGGTTCTGTACTACAGATAACTGGTTTTATTCTATAGATTACTGGTCCTTTACTGCAGATAACTGGTTTTGTAGTACAGATAACTGGTTCTGTCCTGCAGATAACTGGTTCTATAGGACAGTTAACTGGTTCAATTCTACAGATAACTGGTTTTATACTACAGATAACTGGTTCGATACTGCAGATAACTGGTACTATAGTACAGATAACTGGTCCTGTATTCTATATAACTGGTTCTATACTACAGATAACTAGTTTGATACTACAGATAACTGGTTCTATTGTGCAGATAACTGGTTCTATTCTACAGATAACCTGTCCTGTACTGCAGATAACTGGTTCTATACTACAGATAACTAGTTCGATACTACAGATAACTTGTTCTATTGTACAGATAACTGGTTCTATTCTACAGATAACTAGTCCATTGCTGCAGGTAACTGGTTCTATACTACAGACAACTGGTTCGATACTGCAGATAATTGGTTCTATTGTACAGATAACTAGTTCTATTCTACTGATAACTGGTCCTGCGCTGCAGATAACTGGTTCTATAGTACAGATAACTGGTCCTGTATTCTAGATAACTGGTTCTATACTACAGATAACTAGTTCGATACTACAGAAAATTGGTTGTATTTTACAGATAACTGGTTCTATTTTACAGATAACTAGTCCTTTGCTACAGGTAACTGGTTCTGTACTACAGATAACTGGTTCTATACTGCAGATAACTGGTTCTATACTGCAGATCAGTTGTTCTGTACTACAGATAACTGGTTCTATACTACAGATAACTGGTTCTATACTGCAGATAACTGGTTCTGTACTACAGATAACTTGTTCTGTACTACAGATAACTGGTTCTATACTGCAGATAACTGGTTCTGTACTACAGATAACTTGTTCTGTACTACAGATAACTGGTTCTATACTGCAGATAACTGGTTCTATACTACAGATAACTGGTTCTATACTGCAGATCACTTGTTCTGTACTACAGATAACTGGTTCTATACTACAGATAACTGGTTCTATACTGCAGATAACTGGTTCTATACTGCAGATAACTGGTTCTATACTACAGATAACTGGTTCAGTACTACAGATAACTGGTTCTGTACTACAGATAACTGGTTCTATACTGCAGATAACTGGTTCTATACTACAGATAACTGGTTCTATACTGCAGATCACTTGTTCTGTACTACAGATAACTGGTTCTATACTGCAGATAACTGGTCCTGTACTGCAAATAACTGGTTCTATACTACAGATAACTAGTTCGATACTACAGATAACTTGTTCTATTGTACAGATAACTGGTTCTATTCTACAGATAACTAGTCCTTTGCTGCAGGTAACTGGTTCTATACTACAGACAACTGGTTCGATACTGCAGATAATTGGTTCTATTGTACAGATAACTAGTTCTATTCTACTGATAACTGGTCCTGCGCTGCAGATAACTGGTTCTATAGTACAGATAACTGGTCCTGTATTCTAGATAACTGGTTCTACACTACAGATAACTAGTTTGATACTACAGATAACTGGTTCTATTGTGCAGATAACTGGTCCTGTACTGCCGATAACTGGTTCTATACTACAGATAACTAGTTCGATACTACAGATAACTGGTTGTATTGTACAGATAACTGGTTCTATTCTACAGATAACTAGTCCTTTGCTGCAGGTAACTGGTTCTATACTACAGACAACTGGTTCGATACTGCAGATAATTGATTCTATTTTACAGATAACTAGTTCTATTCTACAGATAACTGGTCCTGCGCTGCAGATAACTGGTTCTATACTGCAGATAACTGGTTCTATACTACAGATAACTGGTTCTATACTACAGATAACTGGTTCTGTACTACAGATAACTGGTTCTATACTGCAGATAACTGGTTCTGTACTACTGATAACTGGTTCTATACTGCAGATAACTGGTTCTGTACTACAGATAACTTGTTCTGTACTACAGGTAACTGGTTCTGTACTACAGATAACTGGTTTTATTCTATAGATTACTGGTCCTTTACTGCAGATAACTGGTTTTGTAGTACAGATAACTGGTTCTGTCCTGCAGATAACTGGTTCTATAGGACAGTTAACTGGTTCAATTCTACAGATAACTGGTTTTATTCTATAGATTACTGGTCCTTTACTGCAGATAACTGGTTTTGTAGTACAGATAACTGGTTCGATACTGCAGATAACTGGTACTATAGTACAGATAACTGGTCCTGTATTCTATATAACTGGTTCTATACTACAGATAACTAGTTTGATACTACAGATAACTGGTTCTATTGTGCAGATAACTGGTTCTATTCTACAGATAACTTGTCCTGTACTGCAGATAACTGGTTCTATACTATAGATAACTAGTTCGATACTACAGATAACTTGTTCTATTGTACAGATAACTGGTTCTATTCTACAGATAACTAGTCCATTGCTGCAGGTAACTGGTTCTATACTACAGACAACTGGTTCGATACTGCAGATAATTGGTTCTATTGTACAGATAACTAGTTCTATTCTACTGATAACTGGTCCTGCGCTGCAGATAACTGGTTCTGTACTACAGATAACTGGTTCTATACTGCAGATAACTGGTTCTATACTGCAGATCACTTGTTCTGTACTACAGATAACTGGTTCTATACTACAGATAACTGGTTCTGTACTACAGATAACTTGTTCTGTACTACAGATAACTGGTTCTATACTGCAGATAACTGGTTCTGTACTACAGATAACTTGTTCTGTACTACAGATAACTGGTTCTATACTGCAGATAACTGGTTCTATACTACAAATAACTGGTTCTATACTGCAGATCACTTGTTCTGTACTACAGATAACTGGTTCTATACTACAGATAACTGGTTCTATACTGCAGATAACTGGTTCTATACTGCAGATAACTGGTTCTATACTACAGATAACTGGTTCTGTACTACAGATAACTGGTTCTGTACTACAGATAACTGGTTCTATACTGCAGATAACTGGTTCTATACTACAGATAACTGGTTCTATACTGCAGATCACTTGTTCTGTACTACAGATAACTGGTTCTATACTACAGATAACTGGTTCTATCCTGCAGATAACTGGTTCTATAGGACAGATAACTGGTTCAATTCTACAGATAACTGGTTTTATACTACAGATAACTGGTTCTGTGCTGCAGATAATTGGTTCTATAGGACAGATAACTGGTTCAATTCTACAGATAACTGGTTTTATACTACAGATAACTGGTTCGATACTGCAGATAACTGGTACTATAGTACAGATAACTGGTCCTGTATTCTAGATAACTGGTTCTATACTACAGATAACTAGTTTGATACTACAGATAACTGGTTCTATTGTGCAGATAACTGGTTCTATTCTACAGATAACTGGTCCTGTACTGCAGATAACTGGTTCTATACTACAGATAACTAGTTCGATACTACAGGTAACTTGTTCTATTGTACAGATAACTGGTTCTATTCTACAGATAACTAGTCCTTTGCTGCAGGTAACTGGTTCTATACTACAGACAACTGGTTCGATACCGCAGATAACTGGTTCTATTGTACAGATAACTAGTTCTATTCTACTGATAACTAGTCCATTGCTGCAGGTAACTGGTTCTATACTACAGACAACTGGTTCGATACTGCAGATAATTGTTTCTATTGTACAGATAACTAGTTCTATTCTACTGATAACTGGTCCTGCGCTGCAGATAACTGGTTCTATAGTACAGATAACTGGTCCTGTATTCTAGATAACTGGTTCTATACTACAGATAACTAGTTCGATACTACAGATAACTGGTTCTATTGTACAGATAACTAGTTCGATACTACAGATAATTGGTTGTATTGTACAGATAACTGGTTCTATTTTACAGATAACTAGTCCTTTGCTACAGGTAACTGGTTCTGTACTACAGATAACTGGTTCTATACTGCAGATAACTGGTTCTATACTGCAGATCACTTGTTCTGTACTACAGATAACTGGTTCTATACTACAGATAACTGGTTCTATACTGCAGATAACTGGTTCTGTACTACAGATAACTTGTTCTGTACTACAGATAACTGGTTCTATACTGCAGATAACTGGTTCTGTACTACAGATAACTTGTTCTGTACTACAGATAACTGGTTCTATACTGCAGATAACTGGTTCTATACTACAGATAACTGGTTCTATACTGCAGATCACTTGTTATGTACTACAGATAACTGGTTCTATACTACAGATAACTGGTTCTATACTGCAGATAACTGGTTCTATACTGCAGATAACTGGTTCTGTACTACAGATAACTGGTTTTGTACTACAGATAACTGGTTCTATACTGCAGATAACTGGTTCTATACTGCAGATAACTGGTTCTATACTGCAGATCACTTGTTCTGTACTACAGATAACTGGTTCTATACTACAGATAACTGGTTCTATACTGCAGATAACTGGTTCTATAGGACAGATAACTGGTTCAATTCTACAGATAACTGGTTTTATACTACAGATAACTGGTTCAATACTGCAGATAACTGGTTTTATACTACAGATAACTGTTTCTATACTGCAGATAACTGGTTCTATACTACAGATAACTAGTTTGATACTACAGATAACTGGTTCTATTGTGCAGATAACTGGTTCTATTCTACAGATAACTGGTCCTGTACTGCAGATAACTGGTTCTATACTACAGATAACTAGTTCGATACTACAGGGAACTTGTTCTATTGTACAGATAAATGGTTCTATTCTACAGATAACTAGTCCTTTGCTGCAGGTAACTGGTTCTATACTACAGACAACTGGTTCGATACCGCAGATAATTGGTTCTATTGTACAGATAACTAGTTCTATTCTACTGATAACTGGTCCTGCGCTGCAGATAACTGGTTCTATAGTACAGATAACTGGTCCTGTATTCTAGATAACTGGTTCTATACTACAGATAACTAGTTCGATACTACAGATAACTGGTTCTATTGTGCAGATAACTGGTCCTGTAGTGCCGATAACTGGTTCTATACTACAGATATCTAGTTCGATACTACAGATAACTGGTTGTATTGTACAGATAACTGGTTCTATTCTACAGATAACTAGTCCTTTGCTGCAGGTAACTGGTTCTATACTACAGACAACTGGTTCGATACTGCAGATAATTGGTTCTATTGTACAGATAACTAGTTCTATTCTACAGATAACTGGTCCTGCGCTGCAGATAACTGGTTCTATACTGCAGATAACTGGTTCTATACTACAGATAACTGGTTCTATACTACAGATAACTGGTTCTGTACTACAGATAACTGGTTCTATACTACAGATAACTGGTTCTGTACTACAGATAACTGGTTCTATACTGCAGATAACTGGTTCTGTACTACTGATAACTGGTTCTATACTGCAGATAACTGGTTCTGTACTACAGATAACTGGTTCTGTACTACAGATAACTGGTTCTGTACTGCAGATAACTGGTTCTGTACTACAGATAACTGGTTCTATACTACAGGTAACTGCTTCTGTACTACAGATAGCTGGTTCTATATTACAGATAACTGGTTCTATACTATAGATAACTGGTTCTGTACTGCAGATAACTGGTTCTATACTACAGATAACTGGTTCTGTACTACAGATAACTGGTTGTATACTGCAGGTAACTGGTTCTGTACTACAGATAACTGGTTTTATTCTACAGATCACTGGTTCTGTACTACAGATAACTGGTTCTATACTGCAGATAACTGGTTCTGTACTACAGTTAACTGGTTCTGTACTAGACATAACTGGTTCTATACCACAGATAACTGGTTTTATACTACAGGTAACTGGTTCTATACTACAGATAACTGGTTTTATTCTATAGATTACTGGTCCTTTACTGCAGATAACTGGTTTTGTAGTACAGATAACTGGTTCTGTCCTGCAGATAATTGGTTCTATAGGACAGATAACTGGTTCAATTCTACAGATAACTGGTTTTATACTACAGATAACTGGTTCGATACTGCAGATAACTGGTATATAGTACAGATAACTGGTCCTGTATTCTAGATAACTGGTTCTATACTACAGATAACTAGTTTGATACTACAGATAACTCGTTCTATTGTGCAGATAACTGGTTCTATTCTACAGATAACTGGTCCTGTACTGCAGATAACTGGTTCTATACTGCAGATAACTAGTTCGATACTACAGATAACTTGTTCTATTGTACAGATAACTGGTTCTATTCTACAGATAACTAGTCCTTTGCTGCAGGTAACTGGTTCTATACTACAGACAACTGGTTCTATACTGCAGATAATTGGTTCTATTGTACAGATAACTAGTTCTATTCTACTGATAACTGGTCCTGCGCTGCAGATAACTGGTTCTATAGTACAGATAACTGGTCCTGTATTCTAGATAACTGGTTCTATACTACAGATAACTAGTTCGATACTACAGATAACTGGTTCTATTGTACAGATAACTAGTTCGATAGTACAGATAATTGGTTGTATTGTACAGATAACTGGTTCTATTTTACAGATAACTAGTTCATTGCTACAGGTAACTGGTTCTGTACTACAGATAACTGGTTCTATACTGCAGATAACTGGTTCTATACTGCAGATCACTTGTTCTGTACTACAGATAACTGGTTCTATACTACAGATAACTGGTTCTATACTGCAGATAACTGGTTCTGTACTACAGATAACTTGTTCTGTACTACAGATAACTGGTTCTATACTGCAGATAACTGGTTCTGTACTACAGATAACTTGTTCTGTACTACAGATAACTGGTTCTATACTGCAGATAACTGGTTCTATACTACTGATAACTGGTTCTATACTGCAGATCACTTGTTCTGTACTACAGATAACTGGTTCTATACTACAGATAACTGGTTCTATTTTACAGATAACTAGTTCATTGCTACAGGTAACTGGTTCTGTACTACAGATAACTGGTTCTATACTGCAGATAACTGGTTCTATACTGCAGATCACTTGTTCTGTACTACAGATAACTGGTTCTATACTACAGATAACTGGTTCTATACTGCAGATAACTGGTTCTGTACTACAGATAACTTGTTCTGTACTACAGATAACTGGTTCTATACTGCAGATAACTGGTTCTGTACTACAGATAACTTGTTCTGTACTACAGATAACTGGTTCTATACTGCAGATAACTGGTTCTATACTACTGATAACTGGTTCTATACTGCAGATCACTTGTTCTGTACTACAGATAACTAGTTTGATACTACAGATAACTGGTTGTATTGTACAGATAACTGGTTCTATACTGCAGATAACTGGTTCTGTACTACAGATAACTGGTTCTATACTGCAGATAACTGGTTCTATACTACAGATAACTGGTTCTATACTGCAGATCACTTCTTCTGTACTACAGATAACTGGTTCTATACTGCAGATAACTGGTTCAATTCTACAGATAACTGGTCCTGTACTGCAGATAACTGGTTCAATACTACAGATAACTAGTTCGATACTACAGATAACTTGTTCTATTGTACAGATAACTGGTTCTATTCTACAGATAACTAGTCCTTTGATGCAGGTAACTGGTTCTATACTACAGACAACTGGTTCGATACTGCAGATAATTGGTTCTATTGTACAGATAACTAGTTCTATTCTACTGATAACTGGTCCTGCGCTGCAGATAACTGGTTCTATAGTACAGATAACTGGTCCTGTATTCTAGATAACTGGTTCTACACTACAGATAACTAGTTTGATACTACAGATAACTGGTTCTATTGTGCAGATAACTGGTCCTGTACTGCCGATAACTGGTTCTATACTACAGATAACTCGTTCCATACTACAGATAACTGGTTGTATTGTACAGATAACTGGTTCTATTCTACAGATAACTAGTCCTTTGCTGCAGGTAACTGGTTCTATACTACAGACAACTGGTTCTATACTGCAGATAATTGATTCTATTTTACAGATAACTAGTTCTATTCTACAGATAACTGGTCCTGCGCTGCAGATAACTGGTTCTATACTGCAGATAACTGGTTCTATACTACAGATAACTGGTTCTATACTACAGATAACTGGTTCTGTACTACAGATAACTGGTTCTATACTGCAGATAACTGGTTCTGTACTACAGATAACTGGTTCTGTACTACAGATAACTGGTTTTATTCTATAGATTACTGGTCCTTTACTGCAGATAACTGGTTTTCTAGTACAGATAACTGGTTCTGTCCTGCAGATAACTGGTTCTATACTACAGTTAACTGGTTCAATTCTACAGATAACTGGTTTTATACTACAGATAACTTGTTCTATTGTACAGATAACTGGTTCTATTCTACAGATAACTAGTCCTTTGATGCAGGTAACTGGTTCTATACTACAGACAACTGGTTCGATACTGCAGATAATTGGTTCTATTGTACAGATAACTAGTTCTATTCTACTGATAACTGGTCCTGCGCTGCAGATAACTGGTTCTATAGTACAGATAACTGGTCCTGTATTCTAGATAACTGGTTCTACACTACAGATAACTAGTTTGATACTACAGATAACTGGTTCTGTACTACAGATAACTGGTTCTGTACTACAGATAACTGGTTCTATACTGCAGATAACTGGTTCTATACTACAGATAACTGGTTCTATACTGCAGATCACTTCTTCTGTACTACAGATAACTGGTTTTATACTACAGATAACTGGTTCTGTACTACAGGTAACTGGTTCTGTACTACAGATAGCTGGTACTATATTACAGATAACTGGTTCTATACTACAGATAACTGGTTCTGTACTGCAGATAACTGGTTCTATACTACAGATAACTAGTTCTGTACTACAGATAACTGGTTGTATACTGCAGGTAACTGGTTCTGTACTACAGATAACTGGTTTTATTCTATAGATAACTGGTTTTATTCTATAGATTACTGGTCCTTTACTGCAGATAACTGGTTTTGTAGTATAGATAACTGGTTCTGTCCAGCAGATAACTGGTTCTATAGGACAGATAACTGGTTCAATTCTACATATAACTGGTTTTATACTACAGATAACTGGTTCGATACTGCAGATAACTGGTACTATAGTACAGATAACTGGTCCTGTATTCTAGATAACTGGTTCTATACTACAGATAACTAGTTTGATACTACAGATAACTGGTTCTATTGTGCAGATAACTGGTTCTATTCTACAGATAACTGGTCCTGTACTGCCGATAACTGGTTCTATACTACAGATAACTAGTTTGATACTACAGATAACTGGTTGTATTGTACAGATAACTGGTTCTATACTGCATATAACTGGTTCTGTACTACAGATAACTGGTTCTGTACTACAGATAACTGGTTCTGTACTACAGATAACTGGTTCTATACTACAGATAACTGGTTCTGTACTACACATAACTGGTTCTATACCACAGATAACTGGTTCTATACTACAGGTAACTGGTTCTATACTACAGATAACTGGTTTCATTCTATAGATTACTGGTCCTTTGCTGCAGATAACTGGTTTTGTAGTACAGATAACTGGTTCTGTCCTGCAGATAACTGGTTCTATAGGACAGATAACTGGTTCAATTCTACAGATAACTGGTTTTATACTACAGATAACTGGTTCGATACTGCAGATAACTTGTACTATAGTACAGATAACTGGTCCTGTATTCTAGATAACTGGTTCTATACTACAGATAACTAGTTTGATACTACAGATAACTGGTTCTATTGTGCAGATAACTGGTTCTATTCTACAGATAACTGGTCCTGTACTGCCGATAACTGGTTCTATACTACAGATAACTAGTTTGATACTACAGATAACTGGTTGTATTGTACAGATAACTGGTTCTATACTGCAGATAACTGGTTCTGTACTACAGATAACTGGTTCTGTACTACAGATAACTGGTTCTGTACTACAGATAACTGGTTCTGTACTACAGATAACTGGTTCTATACTACAGATAACTGGTTCTGTACTACACATAACTGGTTCTATACCACAGATAACTGGTTCTATACTACAGGTAACTGGTTCTATACTACAGATAACTGGTTTCATTCTATAGATTACTGGTCCTTTGCTGCAGATAACTGGTTTTGTAGTACAGATAACTGGTTCTGTCCTGCAGATAACTGGTTCTATAGGACAGATAACTGGTTCAATTCTACAGATAACTGGTTTTATACTACAGATAACTGGTTCGATACTGCAGATAACTGGTACTATAGTACAGATAACTGGTCCTGTATTCTAGATAACTGGTTCTATACTACAGAAAACTAGTTTGATACTACAGATAACTGGTTGTATTGTACAGATAACTGGTTCTATACTACAGATAACTGGTTCTATACTGCAGATAACTGGTTCTGTACTACTGATAACTGGTTCTATACTGCAGATAACTGGTTCTGTACTGCAGATAACTGGTTCTGTACTACAGATAACTGGTTCTATACTACAGATAACTGGTTCTGTACTACAGGTAACTGGTTCTGTACTACAGATAGCTGGTACTATATTACAGATAACTGGTTCTATACTACAGATAACTGGTTCTGTACTGCAGATAACTGGTTCTATACTACAGATAACTGGTTCTGTACTACAGATAACTGGTTGTATACTGCAGGTAACTGGTTCTGTACTACAGATAACTGGTTTTATTCTACAGATCACTGGTTCTGTACTACAGATAACTGGTTCTATACTGCAGATAACTGGTTCTGTACTACAGATAACTGGTTCTGTACTACACATAACTGGTTCTATACCACAGATAACTGGTTCTATACTACAGGTAACTGGTTCTATACTATAGATAACTGGTTTTATTCTATAGATTACTGGTCCTTTACTGCAGATAACTGGTTTTGTAGTATAGATAACTGGTTCTGTCCAGCAGATAACTGGTTCTATAGGACAGATAACTGGTTCAATTCTACAGATAACTGGTTTTATACTACAGATAACTGGTTCGATACTACAGATAACTGGTTCTATTGTGCAGATAACTGGTTCTATTCTACAGATAACTGGTCCTGTACTGCCGATAACTGGTTCTATACTACAGATAACTAGTTTGATACTACAGATAACTGGTTGTATTGTACAGATAACTGGTTCTATACTGCATATAACTGGTTCTGTACTACAGATAACTGGTTCTGTACTACAGATAACTGGTTCTGTACTACAGATAACTGGTTCTATACTACAGATAACTGGTTCTGTACTACACATAACTGGTTCTATACCACAGATAACTGGTTCTATACTACAGGTAACTGGTTCTATACTACAGATAACTGGTTTCATTCTATAGATTACTGGTCCTTTGCTGCAGATAACTGGTTTTGTAGTACAGATAACTGGTTCTGTCCTGCAGATAACTGGTTCTATAGGACAGATAACTGGTTCAATTCTACAGATAACTGGTTTTATACTACAGATAACTGGTTCGATACTGCAGATAACTGGTACTATAGTACAGATAACTGGTCCTGTATTCTAGATAACTGGTTCTATACTACAGATAACTAGTTTGATACTACAGATAACTGGTTCTATTGTGCAGATAACTGGTTCTATTCTACAGATAACTGGTCCTGTACTGCCGATAACTGGTTCTATACTACAGATAACTAGTTTGATACTACAGATAACTGGTTGTATTGTACAGATAACTGGTTCTATACTGCAGATAACTGGTTCTGTACTACAGATAACTGGTTCTGTACTACAGATAACTGGTTCTGTACTACAGATAACTGGTTCTATACTACAGATAACTGGTTCTGTACTACACATAACTGGTTCTATACCACAGATAACTGGTTCTATACTACAGGTAACTGGTTCTATACTACAGATAACTGGTTTCATTCTATAGATTACTGGTCCTTTGCTGCAGATAACTGGTTTTGTAGTACAGATAACTGGTTCTGTCCTGCAGATAACTGGTTCTATAGGACAGATAACTGGTTCAATTCTACAGATAACTGGTTTTATACTACAGATAACTGGTTCGATACTGCAGATAACTGGTACTATAGTACAGATAACTGGTCCTGTATTCTAGATAACTGGTTCTATACTACAGAAAACTAGTTTGATACTACAGATAACTGGTTGTATTGTACAGATAACTGGTTCTATACTGCAGATAACTGGTTCTGTACTACAGACAACTGGTTCGATACTGCAGATAACTGGTTCTGTACTACAGATAACTGGTTCTGTACTGCAGATAACTGGTTCTGTACTACAGATAACTGGTTTTATACTACAGATAACTGGTTCTGTACTACAGGTAACTGGTTCTGTACTACAGATAACTGGTTCTATATTACAGATAACTGGTTTTATACTACAGATAACTGGCTCTGTACTGCAGATAACTGGTTCTATAGTACAGATAACTGGTTTTATTCTACAGATCACTGGTTCTGTACTACAGATACCTGGTTCTATACTGCAGATAACTGGTTCTGTACTACAGATAACTGGTTCTGTACTACAGATAACTGGTTCTGTACTACAGATAACTGGTTCTATACTGCAGATAACTGGTTCTATACTGCAGATCACTGGTTCTGTACTACAGATAACTGGTTCTGTACTACAGATAACTGGTTCTGTACTAAAGATAACTGGTTCTGTACTACAGATAACTGGTTCTGTACTACACATAACTGGTTCTATACCACAGATAACTGGTTCTATACTACAGGCAACGGGTTCTATTCCACAGATAACTGGTTTTATTCTATAGATTACTGGTCCTTTACTGCAGATAACTGGTTTTGTAGTACAGATAACTGGTTCTGTCCTGCAGATAACTGGTTCTATAGGACAGATAACTGGTCCTGTATTCTAGATAACTGGTTCTATACTACAGATAACTAGTTTGATACTACAGATAACTGGTTCTATTGTGCAGATAACTGGTTCTATTCTACAGATAACTGGTCCTGTACTGCAGATAACTGGTTCTATACTACAGATAACTAGTTTGATACTACAGATAACTGGTTGTATTGTACAGATAACTGGTTCTATACTGCAGGTAACTGGGTCTGTACTACAGATAACTGGTCCTGTACTGCAGATAACTGGTTCTATACTACAGATAACTAGTTCGATACTACAGATAACTTGTTCTATTGTACAGATAACTGGTTCTATTCTACAGATAACTAGTCCTTTGCTGCAGGTAACTGGTTCTATACTACAGACAACTGGTTCGATACTGCAGATAATTGGTTCTATTGTACAGATAACTAGTTCTATTCTACTGATAACTGGTCCTGCGCTGCAGATAACTGGTTCTATAGTACAGATAACTGGTCCTGTATTCTAGATAACTGGTTCTACACTACAGATAACTGGTTCGATACTGCAGATAACTGGTTCTATTGTGCAGATAACTGGTCCTGCGCTGCAGATAACTGGTTCTATACTGCAGATAACTGGTTCTATACTACAGATAACTGGTTCTATACTACAGATAACTGGTTCTGTACTACAGATAACTGGTTCTATACTGCAGATAACTGGTTCTGTACTACTGATAACTGGCTCTGTACTGCAGATAACTGGTTCTATAGTACAGATAACTGGTTTTATTCTACAGATAACTGGTTCTGTACTACAGATAACTGGTTCTATACTGCAGATAACTGGTTCTGTACTACAGATAACTGGTTCTGTACTACAGATAACTGGTTCTATACTACAGATAACTGGTTCTGTACTAATGATAACTGGTTCTATACTGCAGATCACTGGTTCTATACTACAGATAACTGGTTCTATATTGCAGATCACTGGTTCTGTACTACAGATAACTGGTTCTGTACTACAGATAACTGGTTCTATACTGCATATAACTGGTTCTGTACTACAGATAACTGGTTCTGTACTACAGATAACTGGTTCTATACTGCAGATAACTGGTTCTATACTACAGATAACTGGTTCTATACTGCAGATAACTGGTTCTGTACTACAGATAACTTGTTCTGTACTACAGGTAACTGGTTCTGTACTACAGATAACTGGTTCTATACTACAAATAACTGGTTCTGTACTACAGATAACTGGTTCTGTACAACAGATAACTGGTTTTGTACTACAGATAACTGGTTCTGTACTACAGATAACTGGTTGTATACTGCAGATCACTGGTTCTGTACTACAGATAACTCGTTCTGTACTACAGATAACTGGTTCTATACTACAGATAACTGGTTCTGTACTACACATAACTGGTTCTATACCACAGATAACTGGTTCTATACTACAGGTAACTGGTTCTATACTACAGATAACTGGTTTCATTCTATAGATTACTGGTCCTTTGCTGCAGATAACTGGTTTTGTAGTACAGATAACTGGTTCTGTCCTGCAGATAACTGGTTCTATAGGACAGATAACTGGTTCAATTCTACAGATAACTGGTTTTATACTACAGATAACTGGTTCGATACTGCAGATAACTGGTACTATAGTACAGATAACTGGTCCTGTATTCTAGATAACTGGTTCTATACTACAGATAACTAGTTTGATACTACAGATAACTGGTTCTATTGTGCAGATAACTGGTTCTATTCTACAGATAACTGGTCCTGTACTGCCGATAACTGGTTCTATACTACAGATAACTAGTTTGATACTACAGATAACTGGTTGTATTGTACAGATAACTAGTTCTATACTGCAGATAACTGGTTCTGTACTACAGATAACTGGTTCTGTACTACAGATAACTGGTTCTGTACTACAGATAACTGGTTCTGTACTACAGATAACTGGTTCTATACTACAGATAACTGGTTCTGTACTACACATAACTGGTTCTATACCACAGATAACTGGTTCTATACTACAGGTAACTGGTTCTATACTACAGATAACTGGTTTCATTCTATAGATTACTGGTCCTTTGCTGCAGATAACTGGTTTTGTAGTACAGATAACTGGTTCTGTCCTGCAGATAACTGGTTCTATAGGACAGATAACTGGTTCAATTCTACAGATAACTGGTTTTATACTACAGATAACTGGTTCGATACTGCAGATAACTGGTACTATAGTACAGATAACTGGTCCTGTATTCTAGATAACTGGTTCTATACTACAGAAAACTAGTTTGATACTACAGATAACTGGTTGTATTGTACAGATAACTGGTTCTATACTGCAGATAACTGGTTCTGTACTACAGATAACTGGTTCTATACTGCAGAAAACTGGTTCTGTACTACAGATAACTGGTTCTGTACTGCAGATAACTGGTTCTGTACTACAGATAACTGGTTTTATACTACAGATAACTGGTTCTGTACTACAGGTAACTGGTTCTGTACTACAGATAACTGGTTCTATATTACAGATAACTGGTTTTATACTACAGATAACTGGCTCTGTACTGCAGATAACTGGTTCTATAGTACAGATAACTGGTTTTATTCTACAGATCACTGGTTCTGTACTACAGATAACTGGTTCTATACTGCAGATAACTGGTTCTGTACTACAGATAACTGGTTCTGTACTTCAGATAACTGGTTCTATACTGTAGATAACTGGTTCTATACTACAGATAACTGGTTCTGTACTACAGATAACTGGTTCTGTACTACAGATAACTGGTTCTGTACTACAGATAACTGGTTCTATACTGCAGATAACTGGTTCTATACTGCAGATCACTGGTTCTGTACTACAGATAACTGGTTCTGTACTACAGATAACTGGTTCTATACTGCAGATAACTGGTTCTGTACTGCAGATAACTGGTTCTATAGTACAGATAACTGGTTTTATTCTACAGATCACTGGTTCTGTACTACAGATAACTGGTTCTATATTGCAGATCACTGGTTCTGTACTACAGATAACTGGTTCTGTACTACAGATAACTGGTTCTATACTGCATATAACTGGTTCTGTACTACAGATAACTGGTTCTGTACTACAGATAACTGGTTCTATACTGCAGATAACTGGTTCTATACTACAGATAACTGGTTCTATACTGCAGATAACTGGTTCTGTACTACAGATAACTTGTTCTGTACTACAGGTAACTGGTTCTGTACTACAGATAACTGGTTCTATACTACAAATAACTGGTTCTGTACTACAGATAACTGGTTCTGTACAACAGATAACTGGTTTTGTACTACAGATAACTGGTTCTGTACTACAGATAACTGGTTGTATACTGCAGATCACTGGTTCTGTACTACAGATAACTCGTTCTGTACTACAGATAACTGGTTCTATACTACAGATAACTGGTTCTGTACTACACATAACTGGTTCTATACCACAGATAACTGGTTCTATACTACAGGTAACTGGTTCTATACTACAGATAACTGGTTTCATTCTATAGATTACTGGTCCTTTGCTGCAGATAACTGGTTTTGTAGTACAGATAACTGGTTCTGTCCTGCAGATAACTGGTTCTATAGGACAGATAACTGGTTCAATTCTACAGATAACTGGTTTTATACTACAGATAACTGGTTCGATACTGCAGATAACTGGTACTATAGTACAGATAACTGGTCCTGTATTCTAGATAACTGGTTCTATACTACAGATAACTAGTTTGATACTACAGATAACTGGTTCTATTGTGCAGATAACTGGTTCTATTCTACAGATAACTGGTCCTGTACTGCCGATAACTGGTTCTATACTACAGATAACTAGTTTGATACTACAGATAACTGGTTGTATTGTACAGATAACTAGTTCTATACTGCAGATAACTGGTTCTGTACTACAGATAACTGGTTCTGTACTACAGATAACTGGTTCTGTACTACAGATAACTGGTTCTATACTACAGATAACTGGTTCTGTACTACACATAACTGGTTCTATACCACAGATAACTGGTTCTATACTACAGGTAACTGGTTCTATACTACAGATAACTGGTTTCATTCTATAGATTACTGGTCCTTTGCTGCAGATAACTGGTTTTGTAGTACAGATAACTGGTTCTGTCCTGCAGATAACTGGTTCTATAGGACAGATAACTGGTTCAATTCTACAGATAACTGGTTTTATACTACAGATAACTGGTTCGATACTGCAGATAACTGGTACTATAGTACAGATAACTGGTCCTGTATTCTAGATAACTGGTTCTATACTACAGAAAACTAGTTTGATACTACAGATAACTGGTTGTATTGTACAGATAACTGGTTCTATACTGCAGATAACTGGTTCTGTACTACAGATAACTGGTTTTATACTACAGATAACTGGTTCTGTACTACAGGTAACTGGTTCTGTACTACAGATAACTGGTTCTATATTACAGATAACTGGTTTTATACTACAGATAACTGGCTCTGTACTGCAGATAACTGGTTCTATAGTACAGATAACTGGTTTTATTCTACAGATCACTGGTTCTGTACTACAGATAACTGGTTCTATACTGCAGATAACTGGTTCTGTACTACAGATAACTGGTTCTGTACTTCAGATAACTGGTTCTATACTGTAGATAACTGGTTCTATACTACAGATAACTGGTTCTGTACTACAGATAACTGGTTCTGTACTACAGATAACTGGTTCTGTACTACAGATAACTGGTTCTATACTGCAGATAACTGGTTCTATACTGCAGATCACTGGTTCTGTACTACAGATAACTGGTTCTGTACTACAGATAACTGGTTCTGTACTAAAGATAACTGGTTCTGTACTACAGATAACTGGTTCTGTACTACACATAACTGGTTCTATACCACAGATAACTGGTTCTATACTACAGGCAACGGGTTCTATTCCACAGATAACTGGTTTTATTCTATAGATTACTGGTCCTTTACTGCAGATAACTGGTTTTGTAGTACAGATAACTGGTTCTGTCCTGCAGATAACTGGTTCTATAGGACAGATAACTGGTCCTGTATTCTAGATAACTGGTTCTATACTACAGATAACTAGTTTGATACTACAGATAACTGGTTCTATTGTGCAGATAACTGGTTCTATTCTACAGATAACTGGTCCTGTACTGCAGATAACTGGTTCTATACTACAGATAACTAGTTTGATACTACAGATAACTGGTTGTATTGTACAGATAACTGGTTCTATACTGCAGGTAACTGGGTCTGTACTACAGATAACTGGTTCTATACTGCAGATAACTGGTTCTGTACTACAGATAACTGGTTCTGTACTTCAGATAACTGGTTCTATACTGTAGATAACTGGTTCTATACTACAGATAACTGGTTCTGTACTACAGATAACTGGTTCTGTACTACAGATAACTGGTTCTGTACTACAGATAACTGGTTCTATACTGCAGATAACTGGTTCTATACTGCAGATCACTGGTTCTGTACTACAGATAACTGGTTCTGTACTACAGATAACTGGTTCTGTACTAAAGATAACTGGTTCTGTACTACAGATAACTGGTTCTGTACTACACATAACTGGTTCTATACCACAGATAACTGGTTCTATACTACAGGCAACGGGTTCTATTCCACAGATAACTGGTTTTATTCTATAGATTACTGGTCCTTTACTGCAGATAACTGGTTTTGTAGTACAGATAACTGGTTCTGTCCTGCAGATAACTGGTTCTATAGGACAGATAACTGGTCCTGTATTCTAGATAACTGGTTCTATACTACAGATAACTAGTTTGATACTACAGATAACTGGTTCTATTGTGCAGATAACTGGTTCTATTCTACAGATAACTGGTCCTGTACTGCAGATAACTGGTTCTATACTACAGATAACTAGTTTGATACTACAGATAACTGGTTGTATTGTACAGATAACTGGTTCTATACTGCAGGTAACTGGGTCTGTACTACAGATAACTGGTTCTATACTGCAGATAACTGGTTCTGTACTACAGATAACTGGTTCTGTACTTCAGATAACTGGTTCTATACTGTAGATAACTGGTTCTATACTACAGATAACTGGTTCTGTACTACAGATAACTGGTTCTGTACTACAGATAACTGGTTCTGTACTACAGATAACTGGTTCTATACTGCAGATAACTGGTTCTATACTGCAGATCACTGGTTCTGTACTACAGATAACTGGTTCTGTACTACAGATAACTGGTTCTGTACTAAAGATAACTGGTTCTGTACTACAGATAACTGGTTCTGTACTACACATAACTGGTTCTATACCACAGATAACTGGTTCTATACTACAGGCAACGGGTTCTATTCCACAGATAACTGGTTTTATTCTATAGATTACTGGTCCTTTACTGCAGATAACTGGTTTTGTAGTACAGATAACTGGTTCTGTCCTGCAGATAACTGGTTCTATAGGACAGATAACTGGTCCTGTATTCTAGATAACTGGTTCTATACTACAGATAACTAGTTTGATACTACAGATAACTGGTTCTATTGTGCAGATAACTGGTTCTATTCTACAGATAACTGGTCCTGTACTGCAGATAACTGGTTCTATACTACAGATAACTAGTTTGATACTACAGATAACTGGTTGTATTGTACAGATAACTGGTTCTATACTGCAGGTAACTGGGTCTGTACTACAGACAACTGGTCCTGTACTGCAGATAACTGGTTCTATACTACAGATAACTAGTTCCATACTACAGATAACTGGTTGTATTGTACAGATAACTGGTTCTATTCTACAGATAACTAGTCCTTTGCTGCAGGTAACTGGTTCTATACTACAGACAACTGGTTCGATACTGCAGATAATTGATTCTATTTTACAGATAACTAGTTCTATTCTACAGATAACTGGTCCTGCACTGCAGATAACTGGTTCTATACTGCAGATAACTGGTTCTATACTACAGATAACTGGTTCTATACTACAGATAACTGGTTCTGTACTACAGATAACTGGTTCTATACTGCAGATAACTGGTTCTGTACTACTGATAACTGGCTCTGTACTGCAGATAACTGGTTCTATAGTACAGATAACTGGTTTTATTCTACAGATAACTGGTTCTGTACTACAGATAACTGGTTCTATACTGCAGATAACTGGTTCTGTACTACAGATAACTGGTTCTGTACTACAGATAACTGGTTCTATACTACAGATAACTGGTTCTGTACTAATGATAACTGGTTCTATACTGCAGATCACTGGTTCTATACTACAGATAACTGGTTCTATATTGCAGATCACTGGTTCTGTACTACAGATAACTGGTTCTGTACTACAGATAACTGGTTCTGTACTACAGATAACTGGTTCTGTACTACAGATAACTGGTTCTATACTGCAGATAACTGGTTCTATACTACAGATAACTGGTTCTATACTGCAGATAACTGGTTCTGTACTACAGATAACTTGTTCTGTACTACAGGTAACTGGTTCTGTACTACAGATAACTGGTTCTATACTACAAATAACTGGTTCTGTACTACAGATAACTGGTTCTGTACAACAGATAACTGGTTTTGTACTACAGATAACTGGTTCTGTACTACAGATAACTGGTTGTATACTGCAGATCACTGGTTCTGTACTACAGATAACTCGTTCTGTACTACAGATAACTGGTTCTATACTACAGATAACTGGTTCTGTACTACACATAACTGGTTCTATACCACAGATAACTGGTTCTATACTACAGGTAACTGGTTCTATACTACAGATAACTGGTTTCATTCTATAGATTACTGGTCCTTTGCTGCAGATAACTGGTTTTGTAGTACAGATAACTGGTTCTGTCCTGCAGATAACTGGTTCTATAGGACAGATAACTGGTACAATTCTACAGATAACTGGTTTTATACTACAGATAACTGGTTCGATACTGCAGATAACTGGTACTATAGTACAGATAACTGGTCCTGTATTCTAGATAACTGGTTCTATACTACAGATAACTAGTTTGATACTACAGATAACTGGTTCTATTGTGCAGATAACTGGTTCTATTCTACAGATAACTGGTCCTGTACTGCCGATAACTGGTTCTATACTACAGAAAACTAGTTTGATACTACAGATAATTGGTTGTATTGTACAGATAACTGGTTCTATTTTACAGATAACTAGTCCTTTGCTACAGGTAACTGGTTCTGTACTACAGATAACTGGTTCTATACTGCAGATAACTGGTTCTATACTGCATACCACTTGTTCTGTACTACAGATAACTGGTTCTATACTACAGATAACTGGTTCTATACTGCAGATAACTGGTTCTGTACTACAGATAACTTGTTCTGTACTACAGATAACTGGTTCTATACTGCAGATAACTGGTTCTGTACTACAGATAACTTGTTCTGTACTACAGATAACTGGTTCTATACTGCAGATAACTGGTTCTATACTACAGATAACTGGTTCTATACTGCAGATAACTGGTTCTATACTGCAGATAACTGGTTCTATACTACAGATAACTGGTTCTGTACTACAGAAAACTGGTTCTGTACTACAGATAAGTGGTTCTATACTGCAGATGACTGGTCCTACACTACAGATAACTGGTTCTATACTGCAGATCACTTGTTCTGTACTACAGATAACTGGTTCTATACTGCAGATATCTGGTTCAATTCTACAGATAACTGGTCCTGTACTGCTGATAACTGGTTCTATACTACAGATAACTAGTTCGATACTACAGATAACTTGTTCTATTGGAAAGATAATTGGTTCTATTGTACAGATAACTAGTTCTATTCTACTGATAACTGGTCCTGCGCTGCAGATAACTGGTTCTATAGTACAGATAACTGGTCCTGTATTCTAGATAACTGGTTCTACACTACAGATAACTAGTTTGATACTACAGATAACTGGTTCTATTGTGCAGATAACTGGTCCTGTACTGCCGATAACTGGTTCTATACTACAGATAACTAGTTCCATACTACAGATAACTGGTTGTATTGTACAGATAACTGGTTCTATTCTACAGATAACTAGTCCTTTGCTGCAGGTAACTGGTTCTATACTACAGACAACTGGTTCGATACTGCAGATAATTGATTCTATTTTACAGATAACTAGTTCTATTCTACAGATAACTGGTCCTGCGCTGCAGATAACTGGTTCTATACTGCAGATAACTGGTTCTATACTACAGATAACTGGTTCTATACTACAGATAACTGGTTCTGTACTACAGATAACTGGTTCTATACTGCAGATAACTGGTTCTGTACTACTGATAACTGGCTCTGTACTGCAGATAACTGGTTCTATAGTACAGATAACTGGTTTTATTCTACAGATAACTGGTTCTGTACTACAGATAACTGGTTCTATACTGCAGATAACTGGTTCTGTACTACAGATAACTGGTTCTGTACTACAGATAACTGGTTCTATACTACAGATAACTGGTTCTGTACTAATGATAACTGGTTCTATACTGCAGATCACTGGTTCTATACTACAGATAACTGGTTCTATATTGCAGATCACTGGTTCTGTACTACAGATAACTGGTTCTGTACTACAGATAACTGGTTCTATACTGCATATAACTGGTTCTGTACTACAGATAACTGGTTCTGTACTACAGATAACTGGTTCTATACTGCAGATAACTGGTTCTATACTACAGATAACTGGTTCTATACTGCAGATAACTGGTTCTGTACTACAGATAACTTGTTCTGTACTACAGGTAACTGGTTCTGTACTACAGATAACTGGTTCTATACTACAAATAACTGGTTCTGTACTACAGATAACTGGTTCTGTACAACAGATAACTGGTTTTGTACTACAGATAACTGGTTCTGTACTACAGATAACTGGTTGTATACTGCAGATCACTGGTTCTGTACTACAGATAACTCGTTCTGTACTACAGATAACTGGTTCTATACTACAGATAACTGGTTCTGTACTACACATAACTGGTTCTATACCACAGATAACTGGTTCTATACTACAGGTAACTGGTTCTATACTACAGATAACTGGTTTCATTCTATAGATTACTGGTCCTTTGCTGCAGATAACTGGTTTTGTAGTACAGATAACTGGTTCTGTCCTGCAGATAACTGGTTCTATAGGACAGATAACTGGTTCAATTCTACAGATAACTGGTTTTATACTACAGATAACTGGTTCGATACTGCAGATAACTGGTACTATAGTACAGATAACTGGTCCTGTATTCTAGATAACTGGTTCTATACTACAGATAACTAGTTTGATACTACAGATAACTGGTTCTATTGTGCAGATAACTGGTTCTATTCTACAGATAACTGGTCCTGTACTGCCGATAACTGGTTCTATACTACAGAAAACTAGTTTGATACTACAGATAATTGGTTGTATTGTACAGATAACTGGTTCTATTTTACAGATAACTAGTCCTTTGCTACAGGTAACTGGTTCTGTACTACAGATAACTGGTTCTATACTGCAGATAACTGGTTCTATACTGCATATCACTTGTTCTGTACTACAGATAACTGGTTCTATACTACAGATAACTGGTTCTATACTGCAGATAACTGGTTCTGTACTACAGATAACTTGTTCTGTACTACAGATAACTGGTTCTATACTGCAGATAACTGGTTCTGTACTACAGATAACTTGTTCTGTTCTACAGATAACTGGTTCTATACTGCAGATAACTGGTTCTATACTACAGATAACTGGTTCTATACTGCAGATAACTGGTTCTATACTGCAGATAACTGGTTCTATACTACAGATAACTGGTTCCGTACTACAGAAAACTGGTTCTGTACTACAGATAAGTGGTTCTATACTGCAGATGACTGGTCCTACACTACAGATAACTGGTTCTATACTGCAGATCACTTGTTCTGTACTACAGATAACTGGTTCTATACTGCAGATAACTGGTTCAATTCTACAGATAACTGGTCCTGTACTGCTGATAACTGGTTCTATACTACAGATAACTAGTTCGATACTACAGATAACTTGTTCTATTGGAAAGATAACTGGTTCTATTCTACAGATAACTAGTCCTTTGCTGCAGGTTACTGGTTCTATACTACAGACAACTGGTTCGATACTGCAGATAATTGGTTCTATTGTACAGATAACTAGTT
The DNA here is from genome assembly GCF_933228915.1 of Telmatherina bonti. Classification (NCBI taxonomy): domain Eukaryota; kingdom Metazoa; phylum Chordata; class Actinopteri; order Atheriniformes; family Telmatherinidae; genus Telmatherina; species Telmatherina bonti. Next base: position 1,795,326 of record NC_136627.1, on the reverse strand, counting down.
CTATTCTACTGATAACTGGTCCTGCGCTGCAGATAACTGGTTCTATAGTACAGATAACTGGTCCTGTATTCTAGATAACTGGTTCTACACTACAGATAACTAGTTTGATACTACAGATAACTGGTTCTATTGTGCAGATAACTGGTCCTGTACTGCCGATAACTGGTTCTATACTACAGATAACTAGTTCGATACTACAGATAACTGGTTGTATTGTACAGATAACTGGTTCTATTCTACAGATAACTAGTCCTTTGCTGCAGGTAACTGGTTCTATACTACAGACAACTGGTTCGATACTGCAGATAATTGATTCTATTTTACAGATAACTAGTTCTATTCTACAGATAACTGGTCCTGCGCTGCAGATAACTGGTTCTGTACTACAGATAACTGGTTCTATACTGCAGATAACTGGTTCTGTACTACTGATAACTGGTTCTATACTGCATATAACTGGTTCTGTACTACAGATAACTGGTTTTATTCTATAGATTACTGGTCCTTTACTGCAGATAACTGGTTTTGTAGTACAGATAACTGGTTCTGTCCTGCAGATAACTGGTTCTATAGGACCGTTAACTGGTTCAATTCTACAGATAACTGGTTTTATACTACAGATAACTGGTTCGATACTGCAGATAACTGGTACTATAGTACAGATAACTGGTCCTGTATTCTATATAACTGGTTCTATACTACAGATAACTAGTTTGATACTACAGATAACTGGTTCTATTGTGCAGATAACTGGTTCTATTCTACAGATAACTTGTCCTGTACTGCAGATAACTGGTTCTATACTACAGATAACTAGTTCGATACTACAGATAACTTGTTCTATTGTACAGATAACTGGTTCTATTCTACAGATAACTAGTCCATTGCTGCAGGTAACTGGTTCTATACTACAGACAACTGGTTCGATACTGCAGATAATTGGTTCTATTGTACAGATAACTAGTTCTATTCCACTGATAACTGGTCCTGCGCTGCAGATAACTGGTTCTATAGTACAGATAACTGGTCCTGTATTCTAGATAACTGGTTCTATACTACAGATAACTAGTTCGATACTACAGATAACTGGTTCTATTGTACAGATAACTAGTTCGATACTACAGATAATTGGTTGTATTGTACAGATAACTGGTTCTATTTAACAGATAACTAGTCCTTTGCTACAGGTAACTGGTTCTGTACTACAGATAACTGGTTCTATACTGCAGATAACTGGTTCTATACTGCAGATCACTTGTTCTGTACTACAGATAACTGGTTCTATACTACAGATAACTGGTTCTATACTGCAGATAACTGGTTCTGTACTACAGATAACTTGTTCTGTACTACAGATAACTGGTTCTATACTGCAGATAACTGGTTCTGTACTACAGATAACTTGTTCTGTACTACAGATAACTGGTTCTATACTGCAGATAACTGGTTCTATACTACAGATAACTGGTTCTATACTGCAGATCACTTGTTCTGTACTACAGATAACTGGTTCTATACTACAGATAACTGGTTCTATACTGCAGATAACTGGTTCTATACTGCAGATAACTGGTTCTATACTACAGATAACTGGTTCTGTACTACAGATAACTGGTTCTGTACTACAGATAACTGGTTCTATACTGCAGATAACTGGTTCTATACTACAGATAACTGGTTTTATACTGCAGATCACTTGTTCTGTACTACAGATAACTGGTTCTATACTACAGATAACTGGTTCTATACTGCAGATAACTGGTTCTATAGGACAGATAACTGGTTCAATTCTACAGATAACTGGTTTTATACTACAGATAACTGGTTCGATACTGCAGATAACTGGTACTATAGTACAGATAACTGGTCCTGTATTCTAGATAACTGGTTCTATACTACAGATAACTAGTTTGATACTACAGATAACTGGTTCTATTGTGCAGATAACTGGTTCTATTCTACAGATAACTGGTCCTGTACTGCAGATAACTGGTTCTTTACTACAGATAACTAGTTCGATACTACAGGTAACTTGTTCTATTGTACAGATAACTGGTTCTATTCTACAGATAACTAGTCCTTTGCTGCAGGTAACTGGTTCTATACTACAGACAACTGGTTCGATACCGCAGATAATTGGTTCTATTGTACAGATAACTAGTTCTATTCCACTGATAACTGGTCCTGCGCTGCAGATAACTGGTTCTATAGTACAGATAACTGGTCCTGTATTCTAGATAACTGGTTCTACACTACAGATAACTAGTTCTATTCCACTGATAACTGGTCCTGCGCTGCAGATAACTGGTTCTATAGTACAGATAACTGGTCCTGTATTCTAGATAACTGGTTCTACACTACAGATAACTAGTTTGATACTACAGATAACTGGTTCTATTGTGCAGATAACTGGTCCTGTACTGCAGATCACATGTTCTGTACTACAGATAACTGGTTCTATACTACAGATAACTGGTTCTATACTGCAGATAACTGGTTCTGTACTACAGATAACTTGTTCTGTACTACAGATAACTGGTTCTATACTGCAGATAACTGGTTCTGTACTACCGATAACTTGTTCTGTACTACAGATAACTGGTTCTATACTGCAGATAACTGGTTCTATACTACAGATAACTGGTTCTATACTGCAGATCACTTGTTCTGTACTACAGATAACTGGTTCTATACTACAAATAACTGGTTCTATACTGCAGATAACTGGTTCTTTCCTGCAGATAACTGGTTCTATACTACAGATAACTGGTTCTGTACTACAGATAACTGGTTCTGTACTACAGATAACTGGTTCTATACTGCAGATAATTGGTTCTATACTACAGATAACTGGTTCTATACTGCAGATAACTGGTTCTATACTACAGATAACTGGTTCTGTACTACAGATAACTGGTTCTGTACTACAGATAAGTGGTTCTATACTGCAGATAACTGGTTCTATACTACAGATAACTGGTTCTATACTGCAGATCACTTGTTCTGTACTACAGATAACTGGTTCTATACTGCAGATAACTGGTTCAATTCTACAGATAACTGGTCCTGTACTGCAGATAACTGGTTCTATACTACAGATAACTAGTTCGATACTACAGATAACTTGTTCTATTGTAAAGATAACTGGTTCTATTCTACAGATAACTAGTCCTTTGCTGCAGGTAACTGGTTCTATACTACAGACAACTGGTTCGATACTGCAGATAATTGGTTCTATTGTACAGATAACTAGTTCTATTCTACTGATAACTGGTCCTGCGCTGCAGATAACTGGTTCTATAGTACAGATAACTGGTCCTGTATTCTAGATAACTGGTTCTACACTACAGATAACTAGTTTGATACTACAGATAACTGGTTCTATTGTGCAGATAACTGGTCCTGTACTGCCGATAACTGGTTCTATACTACAGATAACTAGTTCGATACTACAGATAACTGGTTGTATTGTACAGATAACTGGTTCTATTCTACAGATAACTAGTCCTTTGCTGAAGGTAACTGGTTCTATACTACAGACAACTGGTTCGATACTGCAGATAATTGATTCTATTTTACAGATAACTAGTTCTATTCTACAGATAACTGGTCCTGCGCTGCAGATAACTGGTTCTGTACTACAGATAACTGGTTCTATACTGCAGATAACTGGTTCTGTACTACTGATAACTGGTTCTATACTGCAGATAACTGGTTCTGTACTACAGATAACTGGTTTTATTCTATAGATTACTGGTCCTTTACTGCAGATAACTGGTTTTGTAGTACAGATAACTGGTTCTGTCCTGCAGATAACTGGTTCTATAGGACAGTTAACTGGTTCAATTCTACAGATAACTGGTTTTATACTACAGATAACTGGTTCTATACTGCAGATAACTGGTACTATAGTACAGATAACTGGTCCTGTATTCTATATAACTGGTTCTATACTACAGATAACTAGTTTGATACTACAGATAACTGGTTCTATTGTGCAGATAACTGGTTCTATTCTACAGATAACTTGTCCTGTACTGCAGATAACTGGTTCTATACTACAGATAACTAGTTCGATACTACAGATAACTTGTTCTATTGTACAGATAACTGGTTCTATTCTACAGATAACTAGTCCATTGCTGCAGGTAACTGGTTCTATACTACAGACAACTGGTTCGATACTGCACATAATTGGTTCTATTGTACAGATAACTAGTTCTATTCTACTGATAACTGGTCCTGCGCTGCAGATAACTGGTTCTATAGTACAGATAACTGGTCCTGTATTCTAGATAACTGGTTCTATACTACAGATAACTAGTTTGATACTACAGATAACTGGTTCTATTGTACAGATAACTAGTTCGATACTACAGATAATTGGTTGTATTGTACAGATAACTGGTTCTATTTTACAGATAACTAGTCCTTTGCTACAGGTAACTGGTTCTGTACTACAGATAACTGGTTCTATACTGCAGATAACTGGTTCTATACTGCAGATCACTTGTTCTGTACTACAGATAATTGGTTCTATACTGCAGATAACTGGTTCTATACTACAGATAACTGGTTCTATACTGCAGATAACTGGTTCTATACTACAGATAACTGGTTCTGTACTACAGATAACTGGTTCTGTACTACAGATAAGTGGTTCTATACTGCAGATAACTGGTTCTATACTACAGATAACTGGTTCTATACTGCAGATCACTTGTTCTGTACTACAGATAACTGGTTCTATACTGCAGATAACTGGTTCAATTCTACAGATAACTGGTCCTGTACTGCAGATAACTGGTTCTATACTACAGATAACTAGTTCGATACTACAGATAACTTGTTCTATTGTAAAGATAACTGGTTCTATTCTACAGATAACTAGTCCTTTGCTGCAGGTAACTGGTTCTATACTACAGACAACTGGTTCGATACTGCAGATAATTGGTTCTATTGTACAAATAACTAGTTCTATTCTACTGATAACTGGTCCTGCGCTGCAGATAACTGGTTCTATAGTACAGATAACTGGTCCTGTATTCTAGATAACTGGTTCTACACTACAGATAACTAGTTTGATACTACAGATAACTGGTTCTATTGTGCAGATAACTGGTCCTGTACTGCCGATAACTGGTTCTATACTACAGATAACTAGTTCGATACTACAGATAACTGGTTGTATTGTACAGATAACTGGTTCTATTCTACAGATAACTAGTCCTTTGCTGCAGGTAACTGGTTCTATACTACAGACAACTGGTTCGATACTGCAGATAATTGATTCTATTTTACAGATAACTAGTTCTATTCTACAGATAACTGGTCCTGCGCTGCAGATAACTGGTTCTGTACTACAGATAACTGGTTCTGTACTGCAGATAACTGGTTCTGTACTACTGATAACTGGTTCTATACTGCAGATAACTGGTTCTGTACTACAGATAACTGGTTTTATTCTATAGATTACTGGTCCTTTACTGCAGATAACTGGTTTTGTAGTACAGATAACTGGTTCTGTCCTGCAGATAACTGGTTCTATAGGACAGTTAACTGGTTCAATTCTACAGATAACTGGTTTTATACTACAGATAACTGGTTCGATACTGCAGATAACTGGTACTATAGTACAGATAACTGGTCCTGTATTCTATATAACTGGTTCTATACTACAGATAACTAGTTTGATACTACAGATAACTGGTTCTATTGTGCAGATAACTGGTTCTATTCTACAGATAAGTGGTTCTATACTGCAGATAACTGGTTCTATACTACAGATAACTGGTTCTATACTGCAGATCACTTGTTCTGTACTACAGATAACTGGTTCTATACTGCAGATAACTGGTTCAATTCTACAGATAACTGGTCCTGTACTGCAGATAACTGGTTCTATACTACAGATAACTAGTTCGATACTACAGATAACTTGTTCTATTGTAAAGATAACTGGTTCTATTCTACAGATAACTAGTCCTTTGCTGCAGGTAACTGGTTCTATACTACAGACAACTGGTTCGATACTGCAGATAATTGGTTCTATTGTACAGATAACTAGTTCTATTCTACTGATAACTGGTCCTGCGCTGCAGATAACTGGTTCTATAGTACAGATAACTGGTCCTGTATTCTAGATAACTGGTTCTACACTACAGATAACTAGTTTGATACTACAGATAACTGGTTCTATTGTGCAGATAACTGGTCCTGTACTGCCGATAACTGGTTCTATACTACAGATAACTAGTTCGATACTACAGATAACTGGTTGTATTGTACAGATAACTGGTTCTATTCTACAGATAACTAGTCCTTTGCTGAAGGTAACTGGTTCTATACTACAGACAACTGGTTCGATACTGCAGATAATTGATTCTATTTTACAGATAACTAGTTCTATTCTACAGATAACTGGTCCTGCGCTGCAGATAACTGGTTCTGTACTACAGATAACTGGTTCTATACTGCAGATAACTGGTTCTGTACTACTGATAACTGGTTCTATACTGCAGATAACTGGTTCTGTACTACAGATAACTGGTTTTATTCTATAGATTACTGGTCCTTTACTGCAGATAACTGGTTTTGTAGTACAGATAACTGGTTCTGTCCTGCAGATAACTGGTTCTATAGGACAGTTAACTGGTTCAATTCTACAGATAACTGGTTTTATACTACAGATAACTGGTTCTATACTGCAGATAACTGGTACTATAGTACAGATAACTGGTCCTGTATTCTATATAACTGGTTCTATACTACAGATAACTAGTTTGATACTACAGATAACTGGTTCTATTGTGCAGATAACTGGTTCTATTCTACAGATAACTTGTCCTGTACTGCAGATAACTGGTTCTATACTACAGATAACTAGTTCGATACTACAGATAACTTGTTCTATTGTACAGATAACTGGTTCTATTCTACAGATAACTAGTCCATTGCTGCAGGTAACTGGTTCTATACTACAGACAACTGGTTCGATACTGCACATAATTGGTTCTATTGTACAGATAACTAGTTCTATTCTACTGATAACTGGTCCTGCGCTGCAGATAACTGGTTCTATAGTACAGATAACTGGTCCTGTATTCTAGATAACTGGTTCTATACTACAGATAACTAGTTTGATACTACAGATAACTGGTTCTATTGTACAGATAACTAGTTCGATACTACAGATAATTGGTTGTATTGTACAGATAACTGGTTCTATTTTACAGATAACTAGTCCTTTGCTACAGGTAACTGGTTCTGTACTACAGATAACTGGTTCTATACTGCAGATAACTGGTTCTATACTGCAGATCACTTGTTCTGTACTACAGATAATTGGTTCTATACTGCAGATAACTGGTTCTATACTACAGATAACTGGTTCTATACTGCAGATAACTGGTTCTATACTACAGATAACTGGTTCTGTACTACAGATAACTGGTTCTGTACTACAGATAAGTGGTTCTATACTGCAGATAACTGGTTCTATACTACAGATAACTGGTTCTATACTGCAGATCACTTGTTCTGTACTACAGATAACTGGTTCTATACTGCAGATAACTGGTTCAATTCTACAGATAACTGGTCCTGTACTGCAGATAACTGGTTCTATACTACAGATAACTAGTTCGATACTACAGATAACTTGTTCTATTGTAAAGATAACTGGTTCTATTCTACAGATAACTAGTCCTTTGCTGCAGGTAACTGGTTCTATACTACAGACAACTGGTTCGATACTGCAGATAATTGGTTCTATTGTACAAATAACTAGTTCTATTCTACTGATAACTGGTCCTGCGCTGCAGATAACTGGTTCTATAGTACAGATAACTGGTCCTGTATTCTAGATAACTGGTTCTACACTACAGATAACTAGTTTGATACTACAGATAACTGGTTCTATTGTGCAGATAACTGGTCCTGTACTGCCGATAACTGGTTCTATACTACAGATAACTAGTTCGATACTACAGATAACTGGTTGTATTGTACAGATAACTGGTTCTATTCTACAGATAACTAGTCCTTTGCTGCAGGTAACTGGTTCTATACTACAGACAACTGGTTCGATACTGCAGATAATTGATTCTATTTTACAGATAACTAGTTCTATTCTACAGATAACTGGTCCTGCGCTGCAGATAACTGGTTCTGTACTACAGATAACTGGTTCTGTACTGCAGATAACTGGTTCTGTACTACTGATAACTGGTTCTATACTGCAGATAACTGGTTCTGTACTACAGATAACTGGTTTTATTCTATAGATTACTGGTCCTTTACTGCAGATAACTGGTTTTGTAGTACAGATAACTGGTTCTGTCCTGCAGATAACTGGTTCTATAGGACAGTTAACTGGTTCAATTCTACAGATAACTGGTTTTATACTACAGATAACTGGTTCGATACTGCAGATAACTGGTACTATAGTACAGATAACTGGTCCTGTATTCTATATAACTGGTTCTATACTACAGATAACTAGTTTGATACTACAGATAACTGGTTCTATTGTGCAGATAACTGGTTCTATTCTACAGATAACTTGTCCTGTACTGCAGATAACTGGTTCTATACTACAGACAACTGGTTCGATACCGCAGATAATTGGTTCTATTGTACAGATAACTAGTTCTATTCCACTGATAACTGGTCCTGCGCTGCAGATAACTGGTTCTATAGTACAGATAACTGGTCCTGTATTCTAGATAACTGGTTCTACACTACAGATAACTAGTTTGATACTACAGATAACTGGTTCTATTGTGCAGATAACTGGTTCTATTCTACAGATAACTTGTTCTATTGTACAGATAACTGGTTCTATTCTACAGATAACTAGTCCATTGCTGCAGGTAACTGGTTCTATACTACAGACAACTGGTTCGATACTGCAGATAATTGGTTCTATTGTACAGATAACTAGTTCTATTCTACTGATAACTGGTCCTGCCCTGCAGATAACTGGTTCTATAGTACAGATAACTGGTCCTGTATTCTAGATAACTGGTTCTATACTACAGATAACTAGTTCGATACTACAGATAACTGGTTCTATTGTACAGATAACTAGTTCGATACTACAGATAATTGGTTGTATTGTACAGATAACTGGTTCTATTTTACAGATAACTAGTCCTTTGCTACAGGTAACTGGTTCTGTACTACAGATAACTGGTTCTATACTGCAGATAACTGGTTCTATACTGCAGATCACTTGTTCTGTACTACAGATAACTGGTTCTATACTACAGATAACTGGTTCTATACTGCAGATAACTGGTTCTGTACTACAGATAACTTGTTCTGTACTACAGATAACTGGTTCTATACTGCAGATAACTGGTTCTGTACTACAGATAACTGGTTCTATACTGCAGATAACTGGTTCTATAGGACAGATAACTGGTTCAATTCTACAGATTACTGGTTTTATACTACAGATAACTGGTTCGTAGTGCAGATAACTGGTACTATAGTACAGATAACTGGTCCTGTATTCTAGATAACTGGTTCTATACTACAGACAACTAGTTTGATACTACAGATAACTGGTTCTATTGTGCAGATAACTGGTCCTGTACTGCAGATAACTGGTTCTTTACTACAGATAACTAGTTCGATACTACAGGTAACTTGTTCTATTGTACAGATAACTGGTTCTATTCTACAGATAACTAGTCCTTTGCTGCAGGTAACTGGTTCTATACTACAGACAACTGGTTCGATACCGCAGATAATTGGTTCTATTGTACAGATAACTAGTTCTATTCCACTGATAACTGGTCCTGCGCTGCAGATAACTGGTTCTATAGTACAGATAACTGGTCCTGTATTCTAGATAACTGGTTCTACACTACAGATAACTAGTTTGATACTACAGATAACTGGTTCTGTACTACAGATAACTGGTTTTATTCTATAGATTACTGGTCCTTTACTGCAGATAACTGGTTTTGTAGTACAGATAACTGGTTCTGTGCTGCAGATAATTGGTTCTATAGGACAGATAACTGGTTCAATTCTACAGATAACTGGTTTTATACTACAGATAACTGGTTCGATACTGCAGATAACTGGTATATAGTACAGATAACTGGTCCTGTATTCTAGATAACTGGTTCTATACTACAGATAACTAGTTTGATACTACAGATAACTGGTTCTATTGTGCAGATAACTGGTTCTATTCTACTGATAACTGGTCCTGTACTTCAGATAACTGGTTCTATACTACAGATAACTAGTTCGATACTACAGATAACTTGTTCTATTGTACAGATAACTGGTTCTATTCTACAGATAACTAGTCCTTTGCTGCAGGTAACTGGTTCTATACTACAGACAACTGGTTCGATACTGCAGATAATTGGTTCTATTGTACAGATAACTAGTTCTATTCTACTGATAACTGGTCCTGCGCTGCAGATAACTGGTTCTATAGTACAGATAACTGGTCCTGTATTCTAGATAACTGGATCTACACTACAGATAACTAGTTTGATACTACAGATAACTGGTTCTATTGTGCAGATAACTGGTCCTGTACTGCCAATAACTGGTTCTATACTACAGATAACTAGTTCGATACTACAGATAACTGGTTGTATTGTACAGATAACTGGTTCTATTCTACAGATAACTAGTCCTTTGCTGCAGGTAACTGGTTCTATACTACAGACAACTGGTTCGATACTGCAGATAATTGATTCTATTTTACAGATAACTAGTTCTATTCTACTGATAACTGGTCCTGCGCTGCAGATAACTGGTTCTATACTGCAGATAACTGGTTCTATACTACAGATAACTGTTTCTGTACTACAGATAACTGGTTCTGTACTACAGATAACTGGTTCTATACTGCAGATAACTGGTTCTGTACTACTGATAACTGATTCTATACTGCAGATAACTGGTTCTGTACTACAGATAACTGGTTCTGTACTGCAGATAACTGGTTCTGTACTGCAGATAACTGGTTCTGTACTACAGATAACTGGTTTTATACTACTGATAACTGGTTCTGTACTACAGGTAACTGGTTCTGTACTACAGATAGCTGGTACTATATTACAGATAACTGGTTCTATACTTCAGATAACTGGTTCTGTACTGCAGATAACTGGTTCTATACTACAGATAACTGGTTCTGTATTACAGATAACTGGTTGTATACTGCAGGTAACTGGTTCTGTACTACAGATAACTGGTTTTATTCTACAGATCACTGGTTCTGTACTACAGATAACTGGTTCTATACTGCAGATAACTGGTTCTGTACTACAGATAACTGGTTCTGTACTACACATAACTGGTTCTATACCACAGATAACTGGTTCTATACTACAGGTAACTGGTTCTATACTACAGATAACTGGTTTTATTCTATAGATTACTGGTCCTTTACTGCAGATAACTGGTTTTGTAGTATAGATAACTGGTTCTGTCCTGCAGATAACTGGTTCTATAGGACAGATAACTGGTTCAATTCTACAGGTAACTGGTTCTATACTACAGACAGCTGGTTCGATACCGCAGATAATTGGTTCTATTGTACAGATAACTAGTTCTATTCTACTGATAACTGGTCCTGCGCTGGCGATAACTGGTTCTATAGTACAGATAACTGGTCCTGTATTCTAGATAACTGGTTCTACACTACAGATAACTAGTTTGATACTACAGATAACTGGTTCTATTGTGCAGATAACTGGTCCTGTACTGCCAATAACTGGTTCTATACTACAGATAACTAGTTCGATACTACAGATAACTGGTTGTATTGTACAGATAACTGGTTCTATTCTACAAATAACTAGTCCTTTGCTGCAGGTAACTGGTTCTATACTACAGACAACTGGTTCGATACTGCAGATAATTGATTCTATTTTACAGATAACTAGTTCTATTCTACTGATAACTGGTCCTGCGCTGCAGATAACAGGTTCTATACTGCATATAACTGGTTCTATACTACAGATAACTGGTTCTATACTACAGATAACTGGTTCTGTACTACAGATAACTGGTTCTATACTGCAGATAACTGGTTCTGTACTACTGATAACTGATTCTATACTGCAGATAACTGGTTCTGTACTACAGATAACTGGTTCTGTACTGCAGATAACTGGTTCTGTACTGCAGATAACTGGTTCTGTACTACAGATAACTGGTTTTATACTACTGATAACTGGTTCTGTACTACAGGTAACTGGTTCTGTACTACAGATAGCTGGTACTATATGACAGATAACTGGTTCTATACTACAGATAACTGGTTCTGTACTGCAGATAACTGGTTCTATACTACAGATAACTGGTTCTGTACTACAGATAACTGGTTGTATACTGCAGGTAACTGGTTCTGTACTACAGATAACTGGTTTTATTCTACAGATCACTGGTTCTGTACTACAGATAACTGGTTCTATACTGCAGATAACTGGTTCTGTACTACAGATAACTGGTTCTGTACTACACATAACTGGTTCTGTACTACAGATAACTGGTTCTATATTACAGATAACTGGTTCTATACTACAGATAACTGGTTCTGTACTACAGATAACTGGTTTTATACTACAGATAACTGGTTTTATACTACAGATAATTGGCTCTGTACTGCAGATAACTGGTTCTATAGTACAGATAACTGGTTTTATTCTACAGATCACTGGTTCTGTACTACAGATAACTGGTTCTATACTGCAGATAACTGGTTCTGTACTACAGATAACTGGTTCTGTACTACAGATAACTGGTTCTATACTGTAGATTACTGGTTCTATACTACAGATAACCGGTTCTGTACTACAGATAACTGGTTCTATACTGCAGATAACTGGTTCTATACTACAGATAACTGGTTCTATACTGCAGATAACTGGTTCTGTACTACAGATAACTGGTTCTGTACTACAGATAACTGGTTCTATACTGCAGATAACTGGTTCTGTATTCTAGATAACTGGTTCTACACTACAGATAACTAGTTTGATACTACAGATAACTGGTTCTATTGTGCAGATAACTGGTCCTGTACTGCCGATAACTGGTTCTATACTGCAGATAACTGGTTCTGTACTACAGATAACTGGTTCTGTACTACACATAACTGGTTCTATACCACAGATAACTGGTTTTATTCTATAGATTACTGGTCCTTTACTGCAGATAACTGGTTTTGTAGTACAGATAACTGGTTCTGTCCTGCAGATAACTGGTTCTATAGGACAGATAACTGGTTCAATTCTACAGATAACTGGTTTTATACTACAGATAACTGGTTCGATACTGCAGATAACTGGTACTATAGTACAGATAACTGGTCCTGTATTCTAGATAACTGGTTCTATACTACAGATAACTAGTTTGATACTACAGATAACTGGTTCTATTGTGCAGATAACTGGTTCTATTCTACAGATAACTGGTCCTGTACTGCCGATAACTGGTTCTATACTACAGATAACTAGTTTGATACTACAGATAACTGGTTGTATTGTACAGATAACTGGTTCTATACTGCAGATAACTGGGTCTGTACTACAGATAACTGGTTCTATACTGCAGATAACTGGTTCTGTACTACAGATAACTGGTTCTGTACTACAGATAACTGGTTCTGTACTGCAGATAACTGGTTCTGTACTACAGATAACTGGTTCTATACTACAGATAACTGGTTCTGTACTACAGATAACTGGTTCTATACTGCAGATAACTGGTTCTGTACTACTGATAACTGGTTCTATACTGCAGATAACTGGTTCTGTACTACAGATAACTGGTTCTGTACTGCAGATAACTGGTTCTGTACTGCAGATAACTGGTTCTGTACTACAGATAACTGGTTTTATACTACAGATAACTGGTTCTGTACTACAGGTAACTGGTTCTGTACTACAGATAGCTGGTTCTATATTACAGATAACTGGTTCTATACTACAGATAACTGGTTCTGTACTGCAGATAACTGGTTCTATACTACAGATAACTGGTTCTGTACTACAGACAACTGGTTCTATACTGCAGATAATTGGTTCTATACTACAGATAACTGGTTCTATACTGCAGATCACTTTTTCTGTACTACAGATAACTGGTTCTATACTGTAGATAACTGGTTCTATACTACAGATAACCGGTTCTGTACTACAGATAACTGGTTCTCTACTGCAGATAACTGGTTCTATACTACAGATAACTGGTTCTATACTGCAGATCACTGGTTCTGTACTACAGATAACTGGTTCTGTACTACAGATAACTGGTTCTATACTGCAGATAACTGGTTCTGTATTCTAGATAACTGGTTCTACACTACAGATAACTAGTTTCATACTACAGATAACTGGTTCTATTGTGCAGATAACTGGTCCTGTACTGCCGATAACTGGTTCTATACTGCAGATAACTGGTTCTGTACTACAGATAACTGGTTCTGTACTACACATAACTGGTTCTATACCACAGATAACTGGTTCTATACTACAGGCAACGGGTTCTATTCCACAGATAACTGGTTTTATTCTATAGATTACTGGTCCTTTACTGCAGATAACTGGTTTTGTAGTACAGATAACTGGTTCTGTCCTGCAGATAACTGGTTCTATAGGACAGATAACTGGTTCAATTCTACAGATAACTGGTTTTATACTACAGATAACTGGTTCGATACTGCAGATAACTGGTACTATAGTACAGATAACTGGTCCTGTATTCTAGATAACTGGTTCTATACTACAGATAACTAGTTTGATACTACAGATAACTGGTTCTATTGTGCAGATAACTGGTTCTATTCTACAGATAACTGGTCCTGTACTGCCGATAACTGGTTCTATACTACAGATAACTAGTTTGATACTACAGATAACTGGTTGTATTGTACAGATAACTGGTTCTATACTGCAGATAACTGGGTCTGTACTACAGATAACTGGTTCTATACTGCAGATAACTGGTTCTGTACTACAGATAACTGGTTCTGTACTACAGATAACTGGTTCTGTACTGCAGATAACTGGTTCTGTACTACAGATAACTGGTTCTATACTGCAGATAATTGGTTCTATACTACAGATAACTGGTTCTATACTGCAGATCACTTTTTCTGTACTACAGATAACTGGTTCTATACTGTAGATAACTGGTTCTATACTACAGATACCCGGTTCTGTACTACAGATAACTGGTTCTATACTGCAGATAACTGGTTCTATACTACAGATAACTGGTTCTATACTGCAGATCACTGGTTCTGTACTACAGATAACTGGTTCTGTACTACAGATAACTGGTTCTGTACTGCAGATAACTGGTTCTGTACTACAGATAACTGGTTTTATACTACAGATAACTGGTTCTGTACTACAGGTAACTGGTTCTGTACTACAGATAGCTGGTTCTATATTACAGATAACTGGTTCTATACTACAGATAACTGGTTCTGTACTACAGATAACTGGTTTTATTCTACAGATCACTGGTTCTGTACTACAGATAACTGGTTCTATACTGCAAATAACTGGTTCTGTACTACAGTTAACTGGTTCTGTACTACACACAACTGGTTCTATACCACAGATAACTGGTTCTATACTACAGGTAACTGGTTCTATACTACAGATAACTGGTTTTATTCTATAGATTACTGGTCCTTTACTGCAGATAACTGGTTTTGTAGTACAGATAACTGGTTCTTTCCTGCAGATAATTGGTTCTATAGGACAGATAACTGGTTCAATTCTACAGATAACTGGTTTTATACTACAGATAACTGGTTCGATACTGCAGATAACTGGTATATAGTACAGATAACTGGTCCTGTATTCTAGATAACTGGTTCTATACTACAGATAACTAGTTTGATACTACAGATAACTGGTTCTATTGTGCAGATAACTGGTTCTATTCTACAGATAACTGGTCCTGTACTGCAGATAACTGGTTCTATACTACAGATAACTAGTTCGATACTACAGATAACCTGTTCTATTGTACAGATAACTGGTTCTATTCTACAGATAACTAGTCCTTTGCTGCAGGTAACTGGTTCTATACTACAGACAACTGGTTCGATACTGCAGATAATTGGTTCTATTGTACAGATAACTAGTTCTATTCTACTGATAACTGGTCCTGCGCTGCAGATAACTGGTTCTATAGTACAGATAACTGGTCCTGTATTCTAGATAACTGGATCTACACTACAGATAACTAGTTTGATACTACAGATAACTGGTTCTATTGTGCAGATAACTGGTCCTTTACTGCCAATAACTGGTTCTATACTACAGATAACTGGTTCAGTACTACAGGTAACTGGTTCTTTACTACAGATAACTGGTTCTATATTACAGATAACTGGTTCTATACTACAGATAACTGGTTCTGTACTACAGATAACTGGTTTTATACTACAGATAACTGGTTTTATACTACAGATAACTGGCTCTGTACTGCAGATAACTGGTTCTATAGTACAGATAACTGGTTTTATTCTACAGATCACTGGTTCTGTACTACAGATAACTGGTTCTATACTGCAGATAACTGGTTCTGTACTACAGATAACTGGTTCTGTACTACAGATAACTGGTTCTATACTGTAGATAACTGGTTCTATACTACAGATAACCGGTTCTGTACTACAGATAACTGGTTCAATACTGCAGATAACTGGTTCTATACTACAGATAACTGGTTCTATACTGCAGATCACAGGTTCTGTACTACAGATAACTGGTTCTGTACTACAGATAACTGGTTCTATACTGCAGATAACTGGTTCTGTACTACAGATAACTGGTTCTGTACTACACATAACTGGTTCTATACCACAGATAACTGGTTCTATACTACAGGCAACGGGTTCTATTCCACAGATAACTGGTTTTATTCTATAGATTACTGGTCCTTTACTGCAGATAACTGGTATTGTAGTACAGATAACTGGTTCTGTCCTGCAGATAACTGGTTCTATAGGACAGATAACTGGTTCAATTCAACAGATAACTGGTTTTATACTACAGATAACTGGTTCGATACTGCAGATAACTGGTACTATAGTACAGATAACTGGTCCTGTATTCTAGATAACTTGTTCTATACTACAGATAACTAGTTTGATACTACAGATAACTGGTTCTATTGTGCAGATAACTGGTTCTATTCTACAGATAACTGGTCCTGTACTGCCGATAACTGGTTCTATACTACAGATAACTAGTTTGATACTACAGATAACTGGTTGTATTGTACAGATAACTGGTTCTATACTGCAGATAACTGGGTCTGTACTACAGATAACTAGTTCTATACTGCAGATAACTGGTTCTGTACTACAGATAACTGGTTCTGTACTACAGATAACTGGTTCTGTACTGCAGATAACTGGTTCTGTACTACAGATAACTGGTTCTATACTACAGATAACTGGTTCTGTACTACAGATAACTGGTTCTATACTGCAGATAACTGGTTCTGTACTACTGATAACTGGTTCTATACTGCAGATAACTGGTTCTGTACTACAGATAACTGGTTCTGTACTACAGATAACTGGTTCTGTACTGCAGATAACTGGTTCTGTACTGCAGATAACTGGTTCTGTACTACAGATAACTGGTTTTATACTACAGATAACTGGTTCTGTACTACAGGTAACTGGTTCTGTACTACAGATAGCTGGTTCTATATTACAGATAACTGGTTCTATACTACAGATAACTGGTTCTGTACTGCAGATAACTGGTTCTATACTACAGATAACTGGTTCTGTACTACAGATAACTGGTTTTATTCTACAGATCACTGGTTCTGTACTACATATAACTGGTTCTATACTGCAGATAACTGGTTCTGTACTACAGATAACTGGTTCTGTACTACACACAACTGGTTCTATACCACAGATAACTGGTTCTATACTACAGGTAACTGGTTCTATACTACAGGTAACTGGTCCTTTACTGCAGATAACTGGTTTTGTAGTACAGATAACTGGTTCTGTCCTGCAGATAATTGGTTCTATAGGACAGATAACTGGTTCAATTCTACAGATAACTGGTTTTATACTACAGATAACTGGTTCGATTGTGCAGATAACTGGTTCTATTCTACAGATACCTGGTCCTGTACTGCAGATAACTGGTTCTATACTACAGATAACTAGTTCGATACTACAGATAACTTGTTCTATTGTACAGATAACTGGTTCTATTCTACAGATAACTAGTCCTTTGCTGCAGGTAACTGGTTCTATACTACAGACAACTGGTTCGATACTGCAGATAATTGGTTCTATTGTACAGATAACTAGTTCTATTCTACTGATAACTGGTCCTGCGCTGCAGATAACTGGTTCTATAGTACAGATAACTTGTCCTGTATTCTAGATAACTGGTTCTACACTACAGATAACTAGTTTGATACTACAGATAACTGGTTCTATTGTGCAGATAACTGGTCCTGTACTGCCGATAACTGGTTCTATACTACAGATAACTAGTTCGATACTACAGATAACTGGTTGTATTGTACAGATAACTGGTTCTATTCTACAGATAACTAGTCCTTTGCTGCAGGTAACTGGTTCTATACTACAGACAACTGGTTCGATACTGCAGATAATTGATTCTATTTTACAGATAACTAGTTCTATTCTACAGATAACTGGTCCTGCGCTGCAGATAACTGGTTCTATAGTACAGATAACTGGTCCTGTATTCTAGATAACTGGTTCTACACTACAGATAACTAGTTTGATACTACAGATAACTGGTTCTATTGTGCAGATAACTGGTCCTGTACTGCCGATAACTGGTTCTATACTACAGATAACTAGTTCGATACTACAGATAACTGGTTGTATTGTACAGATAACTGGTTCTATTCTACAGATAACTAGTCCTTTGCTGCAGATAACTGGTTCTATACTACAGACAACTGGTTCGATACTGCAGATAATTGATTCTATTTTACAGATAACTAGTTCTATTCTACAGATAACTGGTCCTGCGCTGCAGATAACTGGTTCTATACTGCAGATAACTGGTTCTATTCTACGGATAACTGGTCCTGTACTGCCGATAACTGGTTCTATACTACAGAAAACTAGTTTGATACTACAGATAACTGGTTGTATTGTACAGATAACTGGTTCTATACTGCAGATAACTGGTTCTGTACTATAGATAACTGGTTCTGTACTGCAGATAACTGGTTCTGTACTGCAGATAACTGGTTCTGTACTGCAGATAACTGGTTCTGTACTACATATAACTGGTTTTATACTACAGATAACTGGTTCTGTACTACAGGTAACTGGCTCTGTACTACAGATAACTGGTTCTATATTACAGATAACTGGTTCTATACTACAGATAACTGGTTCTGTACTACAGATAACTGGTTTTATACTACAGATAACTGGTTTTATACTACAGATAACTGGCTCTGTACTGCAGATAACTGGTTCTATAGTACAGATAACTGGTTTTATTCTACAGATCACTGGTTCTGTACTACAGATAACTGGTTCTATACTGCAGATAACTGGTTCTGTACTACAGATAACTGGTTCTTTACTACAGATAACTGGTTCTATACTGTAGATAACTGGTTCTATACTACAGATAACCGGTTCTGTACTACAGATAACTGGTTCTATACTGCAGATAACTGGTTCTATACTACAGATAACTGGTTCTATACTGCAGATCACTGGTTCTGTACTACAAATAACTGGTTCTGTACTACAGATAACTGGTTGTATACTGCAGATAACTGGTTCTGTACTACAGATAACTGGTTCTGTACTACACATAACTGGTTCTATACCACAGATAACTGGTTCTATACTACAGGCAACGGGTTCTATTCCACAGATAACTGGTTTTATTCTATAGATTACTGGTCGTTTACTGCAGATAACTGGTTTTTTAGTACAGATAACTGGTTCTGTCCTGCAGATAACTGGTTCTATAGGACAGATAACTGGTTCAATTCTACAGATAACTGGTTTTATACTACAGATAACTGGTTCGATACTGCAGATAACTGGTACTATAGTACAGATAACTGGTCCTGTATTCTAGATAACTGGTTCTATACTACAGATAACTAGTTTGATACTACAGATAACTGGTTCTATTGTGCAGATAACTGGTTCTATTCTACAGATAACTGGTCCTGTACTGCCGATAACTGGTTCTATACTACAGATAACTAGTTTGATACTACAGATAACTGGTTGTATTGTACAGATAACTGGTTCTATACTGCAGATAACTGGGTCTGTACTACAGATAACTGGTTCTGTACTGCAGATAACTGGTTCTGTACTACAGATAACTGGTTCTGTACTACAGATAACTGGTTCTGTACTGCAGATAACTGGTTCTGTACTACAGATAACTGGTTCTATACTACAGATAACTGGTTCTGTACTACAGATAACTGGTTCTATACTGCAGATAACTGGTTCTGTACTACTGATAACTGGTTCTATACTGCAGATAACTGGTTCTGTACTACAGATAACTGGTTCTGTACTACAGATAACTGGTTCTGTACTGCAGATAACTGGTTCTGTACTACAGATAACTGGTTTTATACTACAGATAACTGGTTCTGTACTACAGGTAACTGGTTCTGTACTACAGATAGCTGGTTCTATATTACAGATAACTGGTTCTATACTACAGATAACTGGTTCTGTACTGCAGATAACTGGTTCTGTACTACAGATAACTGGTTCTGTACTACAGATAACTGGTTTTATTCTACAGATCACTGGTTCTGTACTACAGATAACTGGTTCTATACTGCAGATAACTGGTTCTGTACTACAGTTAACTGGTTCTGTACTACACACAACTGGTTCTATACCACAGATAACTGGTTCTATACTACAGGTAACTGGTTCTATACTACAGATAACTGGTTTTATTCTATAGATTACTGGTCCTTTACTGCAGATAACTGGTTTTGTAGTACAGATAACTGGTTCTGTCCTGCAGATAATTGGTTCTATAGGACAGATAACTGGTTCAATTCTACAGATAACTGGTTTTATACTACAGATAACTGGTTCGATACTGCAGATAACTGGTATATAGTACAGATAACTGGTCCTGTATTCTTGATAACTGGTTCTATACTACAGATAACTAGTTTGATACTACAGATAACTGGTTCTATTGTGCAGATAACTGGTTCTATTCTACAGATAACTGGTCCTGTACTGCAGATAACTGGTTCTATACTACAGATAACTAGTTCGATACTACAGATAACTTGTTCTATTGTACAGATAACTGGTTCTATTCTACAGATAACTAGTCCTTTGCTGCAGGTAACTGGTTCTACACTACAGACAACTGGTTCGATACTGCAGATAATTGGTTCTATTGTACAGATAACTAGTTCTATTCTACTGATAACTGGTCCTGCCCTGCAGATAACTGGTTCTATAGTACAGATAACTTGTCCTGTATTCTAGATAACTGGTTCTACACTACAGATAACTAGTTTGATACTACAGATAACTGGTTCTATTGTGCAGATAACTGGTCCTGTACTGCCGATAACTGGTTCTATACTACAGATAACTAGTTCGATACTACAGATAACTGGTTGTATTGTACAGATAACTGGTTCTATTCTACAGATAACTAGTCCTTTGCTGCAGGTAACTGGTTCTATACTACAGACAACTGGTTCGATACTGCAGATAATTGATTCTATTTTACAGATAACTAGTTCTATTCTACAGATAACTGGTCCTGCGCTGCAGATAACTGGTTCTATACTGCAGATAACTGGTTCTATACTACAGATAACTGGTTCTATACTACAGATAACTCGTTCTGTACTACAGATAACTGGTTCTATACTGCAGATAACTGGTTCTGTACTACTGATAACTGGTTCAATACAGCAGATAACTGGTTCTGTACTACAGATAACTGGTTCTGTACTACAGATAACTGGTTCTGTACTGCAGATAACTGGTTCTGTACTACAGATAACTGGTTTAATACTACAGATAACTGGTTCTGTACTACAGGTAACTGGTTCTATAGTACAGATAACTGGTCCTGTATTCTAGATAACTGGTTCTATACTACAGATAACTAGTTTGATACTACAGATAACTGGTTCTATTGTGCAGATAACTGGTTATATTCTACATATAACTGGTCCTGTACTGCCGATAACTGGTTCTATACTACAGATAACTAGTTTGATACTACAGATAACTGGTTGTATTGTACAGATAACTGGTTCTATACTGCAGATAACTGGTTCTGTACTACAGATAACTAGTTCTATACTGCAGATAACTGGTTCTGTACTACTGATAACTGGTTCTATACTGCAGATAACTGGTTCTGTACTACAGATAACTGGTTCTGTACTACAGATAACTGGTTCTGTACTGCAGATAACTGGTTCTGTACTGCAGATAACTGGTTCTGTACTACAGATAACTGGTTCTGTACTACAGGTAACTGGTTCTGTACTACAGATAGCTGGTACTATATTACAGATAACTGGTTCTATACTACAGATAACTGGTTCTGTACTACAGATAACTGGTTCTATACTGCAGATAACTGGTTCTATACTACAGATAACTGGTTGTATACTGCAGGTAACTGGTTCTGTACTACAGATAACTGGTTTTATTCTACAGATCACTGGTTCTGTACTACAGATAACTGGTTCTATACTGCAGATAACTGGTTCTGTACTACAGATAACTGGTTCTGTACTACACATAACTGGTTCTATACCACAGATAACTGGTTCTATACTACAGGTAACTGGTTCTATACTATAGATAACTGGTTTTATTCTATAGATTACTGGTCCTTTACTGCAGATAACTGGTTTTGTAGTACAGATAACTGGTTCTGTCCTGCAGACAACTGCTTCTATAGGACAGATAACTGGTTCAATTCTACAGATAACTGGTTTTATACTACAGATAACTGGTTCGATACTGCAGATAACTGGTACTATAGTACAGATAACTGGTCCTGTATTCTAGATAACTGGTTCTATACAACAGATAACTAGTTTGATACTACAGATAACTGGTTCTATTGTGCAGATAACTGGTTCTATTCTACAGATAACTGGTCCTGTACTGCAGATAACTGGTTCTATACTACAGATAACTAGTTCGATACTACAGATAACTTGTTCTATTGTACAGATAACTGGTTCTATTCTACAGATAACTAGTCCTTTGCTGCAGGTAACTGGTTCTATACTACAGACAACTGGTTCGATACTGCAGATAATTGGTTCTATTGTACAGATAACTAGTTCTATTCTACTGATAACTGGTCCTGCGCTGCAGATAACTGGTTCTATAGTACAGATAACTGGTTCTGTACTACAGTTAACTGGTTCTGTACTACAGATAACTGGTTGTATACTGCAGATAACTGGTTCTGTACTACAGATAACTGGTTCTGTACTACACATAACTGGTTCTATACCACAGATAACTGGTTCTATACTACAGGCAACGGGTTCTATTCCACAGATAACTGGTTTTATACTATAGATTACTGGTCCTTTACTGCAGACAACTGGTTTTGTAGTACAGATAACTGGTTCTGTCCTGCAGATAACTGGTTCTATAGGACAGATAACTGGTTCAATTCTACAGATAACTGGTTTTATACTACAGATAACTGGTTCGATACTGCAGATAACTGGTACTATAGTACAGATAACTGGTCCTGTATTCTAGATAACTGGTTCTATACTACAGATAACTGGTCCTGTACTGCCGATAACTGGTTCTATACTACAGATAACTAGTTTGATACTACAGATAACTGGTTCTGTACTACAGATAACTGGTTCTGTACTGCAGATAACTGGTTCTGTACTACAGATAACTGGTTCTATACTACAGATAACGGGTTCTGTACTACAGATAACTGGTTCTATTGTGCAGATAACTGGTTCTATTCTACAGATAACTGGTCCTGTACTGCCGATAACTGGTTCTATACTACAGATAACTAGTTTGATACTACAGATAACTGGTTCTGTACTACAGATAACTGGTTCTGTACTGCAGATAACTGGTTCTGTACTACAGATAACTGGTTCTATACTACAGATAACGGGTTCTGTACTACAGATAACTGGTTCTATACTGCAGATAACTGGTTCTGTACTATTGATAACTGGTTCTATACTGCAGATAACTGGTTCTGTACTACAGATAACTGGTTCTGTACTACAGATAACTGGTTCTGTACTGCAGATAACTGGTTCTGTACTACAGATAACTGGTTTTATACTACAGATAACTGGTTCTGTACTACAGGTAACTGGTTCTGTACTACAGATAGCTGGTTCTATATTACAGATAACTGGTTCTATACTACAGATAACTGGTTCTGTACTGCAGATAACTGGTTCTGTACTACAGATAACTGGTTCTGTACTACAGATAACTGGTTTTATTCTTCAGATCACTGGTTCTGTACTACAGATAACTGGTTCTATACTGCAGATAACTGGTTCTGTACTACAGTTAACTGGTTCTGTACTACACACAACTGGTTCTATACCACAGATAACTGGTTCTATACTACAGGTAACTGGTTCTATACTACAGATAACTGGTTTTATTCTATAGATTACTGGTCCTTTACTGCAGATAACTGGTTTTGTAGTACAGATAACTGGTTCTGTCCTGCAGATGATTGGTTCTATAGGACAGATAACTGGTTCAATTCTACAGATAACTGGTTTTATACTACAGATAACTGGTTCGATACTGCAGATAACTGGTATATAGTACAGATAACTGGTCCTGTATTCTAGATAACTGGTTCTATACTACAGATAACTAGTTTGATACTACAGATAACTGGTTCTATTGTGCAGATAACTGGTTCTATTCTACAGATAACTGGTCCTGTACTGCAGATAACTGGTTCTATACTACAGATAACTAGTTCGATACTACAGATAACTTGTTCTATTGTACAGATAACTGGTTCTATTCTACAGATAACTAGTCCTTTGCTGCAGGTAACTGGTTCTACACTACAGACAACTGGTTCGATACTGCAGATAATTGGTTCTATTGTACAGATAACTAGTTCTATTCTACTGATAACTGGTCCTGCCCTGCAGATAACTGGTTCTATAGTACAGATAACTTGTCCTGTATTCTAGATAACTGGTTCTACACTACAGATAACTAGTTTGATACTACAGATAACTGGTTCTATTGTGCAGATAACTGGTCCTGTACTGCCGATAACTGGTTCTATACTACAGATAACTAGTTCGATACTACAGATAACTGGTTGTATTGTACAGATAACTGGTTCTATTCTACAGATAACTAGTCCTTTGCTGCAGGTAACTGGTTCTATACTACAGACAACTGGTTCGATACTGCAGATAATTGATTCTATTTTACAGATAACTAGTTCTATTCTACAGATAACTGGTCCTGCGCTGCAGATAACTGGTTCTATACTGCAGATAACTGGTTCTATACTACAGATAACTGGTTCTATACTACAGATAACTGGTTCTGTACTACAGATAACTGGTTCTATACTGCAGATAACTTGTTCTGTACTACTGATAACTGGTTCTATACTGCAGATAACTGGTTCTGTACTACAGATAACTGGTTCTGTACTACAGATAACTGGTTCTGTACTGCAGATAACTGGTTCTGTACTACAGATAACTGGTTTTATACTACAGATAACTGGTTCTGTACTACAGGTAACTGGTTCTGTACTACAGATAACTGGTTGTATACTGCAGGTAACTGGTTCTGTACTACAGATAACTGGTTTTATTCTACAGATCACTGGTTCTGTACTACAGATAACTGGTTCTATACTGCAGATAACTGGTTCTGTACTACAGATAACTGGTTCTGTACTACACATAACTGGTTCTATACCACAGATAACTGGTTCTATACTACAGGTAACTGGTTCTATACTATAGATAACTGGTTTTATTCTATAGATTACTGGTCCTTTACTGCAGATAACTGGTTTTGTAGTACAGATAACTGGTTCTGTCCTGCAGACAACTGCTTCTATAGGACAGATAACTGGTTCAATTCTACAGATAACTGGTTTTATACTACAGATAACTGGTTCGATACTGCAGATAACTGGTACTATAGTACAGATAACTGGTCCTGTATTCTAGATAACTGGTTATATACAACAGATAACTAGTTTGATACTACAGATAACTGGTTCTATTGTGCAGATAACTGGTTCTATTCTACAGATAACTGGTCCTGTATTGCCGATAACTGGTTCTATACTACAGATAACTAGTTTGATACTACAGATAACTGGTTGTATTGTACAGATAACTGGTTCTATACTGCAGATAACTGGGTCTGTACTACAGATAACTGGTTCTATACTGCAGATAACTGGTTCTGTACTACAGATAACTGGTTTTATACTACAGATAACTGGTTCTGTACTACAGGTAACTGGTTCTGTACTACAGATAGCTGGTTCTATATTACAGATAACTGGTTCTATACTACAGATAACTGGTTCTGTACTGCAGATAACTGGTTCTGTACTACAGATAACTGGTTCTGTACTACAGATAACTGGTTTTATTCTACAGATCACTGGTTCTGTACTACAAATAACTGGTTCTATACTGCAGATAACTGGTTCTGTACTACAGTTAACTGGTTCTGTACTACACAAAACTGGTTCTATACCACAGATAACTGGTTCTATACTACAGGTAACTGGTTCTATACTACAGATAACTGGTTTTATTCTATAGATTACTGGTCCTTTACTGCAGATAACTGGTTTTGTAGTACAGATAACTGGTTCTGTCCTGCAGATAATTGGTTCTATAGGACAGATAACTGGTTCAATTCTACAGATAACTGGTTTTATACTACAGATAACTGGTTCGATACTGCAAATAACTGGTATATAGTACAGATAACTGGTCCTGTATTCTAGATAACTGGTTCTATACTACAGATAACTAGTTTGATACTACAGATAACTGGTTCTATTGTGCAGATAACTGGTTCTATTCTACAGATAACTGGTCCTGTACTGCAGATAACTGGTTCTATACTACAGATAACTAGTTCGATACTACAGATAACTTGTTCTATTGTACAGATAACTGGTTCTATTCTACAGATAACTAGTCCTTTGCTGCAGGTAACTGGTTCTACACTACAGACAACTGGTTCGATACTGCAGATAATTGGTTCTATTGTACAGATATCTAGTTCTATTCTACTGATAACTGGTCCTGCCCTGCAGATAACTGGTTCTATAGTACAGATAACTTGTCCTGTATTCTAGATAACTGGTTCTACACTACAGATAACTAGTTTGATACTACAGATAACTGGTTCTATTGTGCAGATAACTGGTCCTGTACTGCCGATAACTGGTTCTATACTACAGATAACTAGTTCGATACTACAGATAACTGGTTGTATTGTACAGATAACTGGTTCTATTCTACAGATAACTAGTCCTTTGCTGCAGGTAACTGGTTCTATACTACAGACAACTGGTTCGATACTGCAGATAATTGATTCTATTTTACAGATAACTAGTTCTATTCTACAGATAACTGGTCCTGCGCTGCAGATAACTGGTTCTATACTGCAGATAACTGGTTCTATACTACAGATAACTGGTTCTATACTACAGATAACTGGTTCTGTACTACAGATAACTGGTTCTATACTGCAGATAACTGGTTCTGTACTACTGATAACTGGTTCTATACTGCAGATAACTGGTTCTGTACTACAGATAACTGGTTCTGTACTACAGATAACTGGTTCTGTACTGCAGATAACTGGTTCTGTACTACAGATAACTGGTTTTATACTACAGATAACTGGTTCTGTACTACAGGTAACTGGTTCTGTACTACAGATAACTGGTTGTATACTGCAGGTAACTGGTTCTGTACTACAGATAACTGGTTTTATACTACAGATCACTGGTTCTGTACTACAGATAACTGGTTCTATACTGCAGATAACTGGTTCTGTACTACAGATAACTGGTTCTGTACTACACATAACTGGTTCTATACCACAGATAACTGGTTCTATACTACAGGTAACTGGTTCTATACTATAGATAACTGGTTTTATTCTATAGATTACTGGTCCTTTACTGCAGATAACTGGTTTTGTAGTACAGATAACTGGTTCTGTCCTGCAGACAACTGCTTCTATAGGACAGATAACTGGTTCAATTCTACAGATAACTGGTTTTATACTACAGATAACTGGTTCGATACTGCAGATAACTGGTACTATAGTACAGATAACTGGTCCTGTATTCTAGATAACTGGTTCTATACAACAGATAACTAGTTTGATACTACAGATAACTGGTTCTATTGTGCAGATAACTGGTTCTATTCTACAGATAACTGGTCCTGTACTGCAGATAACTGGTTCTATACTACAGACAACTGGTTCGATACTGCAGATAATTGGTTCTATTGTACAGATAACTAGTTCTATTCTACTGATAACTGGTCCTGCGCTGCAGATAACTGGTTCTATAGTACAGATAACTGGTCTTGTATTCTAGATAACTGGTTCTATACTACAGATAACTAGTTTGATACTACAGATAACTGGTTCTATTGTGCAGATAACTGTTTATATTCTACATATAACTGGTCCTGTACTGCCGATAACTGGTTCTATACTACAGATAACTAGTTTGATACTACAGATAACTGGTTGTATTGTACAGATAACTGGTTCTATACTGCAGATAACTGGTTCTGTACTACAGATAACTGGTTCTGTACTGCAGATAACTGGTTCTGTACTACAGATAACTGGTTTTATACTACAGATAACTGGTTCTGTACTACAGGTAACTGGTTCTGTACTACAGATAGCTGGTACTATATTACAGATAACTGGTTCTATACTACAGATAACTGATTCTGTACTGCAGATAACTGGTTCTGTACTACAGATAACTGGTTCTGTACTACAGATAACTGGTTGTATACTGCAGGTAACTGGTTCTGTACTACAGATAACTGGTTTTATTCTACAGATCACTGGTTCTGTACTACAGATAACTGGTTCTATACTGCAGATAACTGGTTCTGTACTACAGATAACTGGTTCTGTACTACACATAACTGGTTCTATACCACAGATAACTGGTTCTATACTACAGGTAACTGGTTCTATACTATAGATAACTGGTTTTATTCTATAGATTACTGGTCCTTTACTGCAGATAACTGGTTTTGTAGTACAGATAACTGGTTCTGTACTGCAGATAACTGGTTCTGTACTACAGATAACTGGTTCTGTACTACAGATAACTGGTTTTATTCTACAGATCACTGGTTCTGTACTACAGATAACTGGTTCTATACTGCAGATAACTGGTTCTGTACTACAGTTAACTGGTTCTGTACTACACACAACTGGTTCTATACCACAGATAACTGGTTCTATACTACAGGTAACTGGTTCTATACTACAGATAACTGGTTTTATTCTATAGATTACTGGTCCTTTACTGCAGATAACTGGTTTTGTAGTACAGATAACTGGTTCTGTCCTGCAGATAATTGGTTCTATAGGACAGATAACTGGTTCAATTCTACAGATAACTGGTTTTATACTACAGATAACTGGTTCGATACTGCAGATAACTGGTATATAGTACAGATAACTGGTCCTGTATTCTAGATAACTGGTTCTATACTACAGATAACTAGTTTGATACTACAGATAACTGGTTCTATTGTGCAGATAACTGGTTCTATTCTACAGATAACTGGTCCTGTACTGCAGATAACTGGTTCTATACTACAGATAACTAGTTTGATACTACAGATAACTTGTTCTATTGTACAGATAACTGGTTCTATTCTACAGATACCTAGTCCTTTGCTGCAGGTAACTGGTTCTACACTACAGACAACTGGTTCGATACTGCAGATAATTGGTTCTATTGTACAGATAACTAGTTCTATTCTACTGATAACTGGTCCTGCCCTGCAGATAACTGGTTCTATAGTACAGATAACTTGTCCTGTATTCTAGATAACTGGTTCTACACTACAGATAACTAGTTTGATACTACAGATAACTGGTTCTATTGTGCAGATAACTGGTCCTGTACTGCCGATAACTGGTTCTATACTACAGATAACTAGTTCGATACTACAGATAACTGGTTGTATTGTACAGATAACTGGTTCTATTCTACAGATAACTAGTCCTTTGCTGCAGGTAACTGGTTCTATACTACAGACAACTGGTTCGATACTGCAGATAATTGATTCTATTTTACAGATAACTAGTTCTATTCTACAGATAACTGGTCCTGCGCTGCAGATAACTGGTTCTGTACTACAGATAACTGGTTCTGTACTACAGATAACTGGTTGTATACTGCAGGTAACTGGTTCTGTACTACAGATAACTGGTTTTATTCTACAGATCACTGGTTCTGTACTACTGATAACTGGTTCTATACTGCAGATAACTCGTTCTGTACTACAGATAACTGGTTCTGTACTACACATAACTGGTTCTATACCACAGATAACTGGTTCTATACTACAGGTAACTGGTTCTATACTATAGATAACTGGTTTTATTCTATAGATTACTGGTCCTTTACTGCAGATAACTGGTTTTGTAGTACAGATAACTGGTTCTGTCCTGCAGACAACTGCTTCTATAGGACAGATAACTGGTTCAATTCTACAGATAACTGGTTTTATACTACAGATAACTGGTTCGATACTGCAGATAACTGCTACTATAGTACAGATAACTGGTCCTGTATTCTAGATAACTGGTTCTATACAACAGATAACTAGTTTGATACTACAGATAACTGGTTCTATTGTGCAGATAACTGGTTCTATTCTACAGATAACTGGTCCTGTACTGCAGATAACTGGTTCTATACTACAGATAACTAGTTCGATACTACAGATAACTTGTTCTATTGTACAGATAACTGGTTCTATTCTACAGATAACTAGTCCTTTGCTGCAGGTAACTGGTTCTATACTACAGACAACTGGTTCGATACTGCAGATAATTGGTTCTATTGTACAGATAACTAGTTCTATTCTACTGATAACTGGTCCTGCGCTGCAGATAACTCGTTCTATAGTACAGATAACTGGTTCTGTACTACAGATAACTGGTTCTGTACTACAGGTAACTGGTTGTATACTGCAGATAACTGGTTCTGTACTACAGATAACTGGTTCTGTACTACACATAACTGGTTCTATACCACAGATAACTGGTTCTATACTACAGGCAACGGGTTCTATTCCACAGATAACTGGTTTTATTCTATAGATTACTGGTCCTTTACTGCAGATAACTGGTTTTGTAGTACAGATAACTGGTTCTGTCCTGCAGATAACTGGTTCTATAGGACAGATAACTGGTTCAATTCTACAGATAACTGGTTTTATACTACAGATAACTGGTTCGATACTGCAGATAACTGGTACTATAGTACAGATAACTGGTCCTGTATTCTAGATAACTGGTTCTATACTACAGATAACTAGTTTGATACTACAGATAACTGGTTCTATTGTGCAGATAACTGGTCCTGTACTGCCGATAACTGGTTCTATACTACAGATAACTAGTTTGATACTACAGATAACTGGTTGTATTGTACAGATAACTGGTTCTATACTGCAGATAACTGGGTCTGTACTACAGATAACTGGTTCTATACTGCAGATAACTGGTTCTGTACTACAGATAACTGGTTCTGTACTACAGATTACTGGTTCTGTACTGCAGATAACTGGTTCTGTACTACAGATAACTGGTTCTATACTACAGATAACTGGTTCTGTACTACAGATAACTGGTTCTATACTGCAGATAACTGGTTCTGTACTACTGATAACTGGTTCTATACTGCAGATAACTGGTTCTGTAATACAGATAACTGGTTCTGTACTACAGATAACTGGTTCTGTACTACAGATAACTGGTTCTGTACTACAGATAACTGGTTGTATACTGCAGATAACTGGTTCTGTACTACAGATAACTGGTTCTATACTACAGATAACTGGTTCTGTACTGCAGATAACTGGTTCTGTACTACAGATAACTGGTTCTGTACTACAGATAACTGGTTGTATACTGCAGGTAACTGGTTCTGTACTACAGATAACTGGTTTTATTCTACAGATCACTGGTTCTGTACTACAGATAACTGGTTCTATACTGCAGATAACTGGTTCTGTACTACACATAACTGGTTCTATACTACAGGTAACTGGTTCTATACTATAGATAACTGGTTTTATTCTATAGATTACTGGACCTTTACTGCAGATAACTGGTTTTGTAGTACAGATAACTGGTTCTGTCCTGCAGACAACTGCTTCTATAGGACAGATAACTGGTTCAATTCTACAGATAACTGGTTTTATACTACAGATAACTGGTTCCATACTGCAGATAACTGCTACTATAGTACAGATAACTGGTCCTGTATTCTAGATAACTGGTTCTATACAACAGATAACTAGTTTGATACTACAGATAACTGGTTCTATTGTGCAGATAACTGGTTCTATTCTACAGATAACTGGTCCTGTACTGCAGATAACTGGTTCTATACTACAGATAACTAGTTCGATACTACAGATAACTTGTTCTATTGTACAGATAACTGGTTCTATTCTACAGATAACTAGTCCTTTGCTGCAGGTAACTGGTTCTATACTACAGACAACTGGTTCGATACTGCAGATAATTGGTTCTATTGTACAGATAACTAGTTCTATTCTACTGATAACTGGTCCTGCGCTGCAGATAACTGGTTCTATAGTACAGATAACTGGTTCTGTACTACAGATAACTGGTTCTGTACTACAGATAACTGGTTGTATACTGCAGATAACTGGTTCTGTACTACAGATAACTGGTTCTGTACTACACATAACTGGTTCTATACCACAGATAACTGGTTCTATACTACAGGCAACGGGTTCTATTCCACAGATAACTGGTTTTATTCTATAGATTACTGGTCCTTTACTGCAGATAACTGGTTTTGTAGTACAGATAACTGGTTCTGTCCTGCAGATAACTGGTTCTATAGGACAGATAACTGGTTCAATTCTACAGATAACTGGTTTTATACTACAGATAACTGGTTCGATACTGCAGATAACTGGTACTATAGTACAGATAACTGGTCCTGTATTCTAGATAACTGGTTCTATACTACAGATAACTAGTTTGATACTACAGATAACTGGTTCTATTGTGCAGATAACTGGTTCTATTCTACAGATAACTGGTCCTGTACTGCCGATAACTGGTTCTATACTACAGATAACTAGTTTGATACTACAGATAACTGGTTGTATTGTACAGATAACTGGTTCTATACTGCAGATAACTGGGTCTGTACTACAGATAACTGGTTCTATACTGCAGATAACTGGTTCTGTACTACAGATAACTGGTTCTGTACTACAGATAACTGGTTCTGTACTGCAGATAACTGGTTCTGTACTACAGATAACTGGTTCTATACTACAGATAACTGGTTCTGTACTACAGATAACTGGTTCTATACTGCAGATAACTGGTTCTGTACTACAGATAACTGGTTCTGTACTACAGATAACTGGTTCTGTACTGCAGATAACTGGTTCTGTACTACAGATAACTGGTTTTATACTACAGATAACTGGTTCTGTACTACAGGTAACTGGTTCTGTACTACATATAGCTGGTTCTATATTACAGATAACTGGTTCTATACTACAGATAACTGGTTCTGTACTGCAGATAACTGGTTCTGTACTACAGACAACTGGTTCTGTACTACAGATAACTGGTTTTATTCTACAGATCACTGGTTCTGTACTACAGATAACTGGTTCTATACTGCAGATAACTGGTTCTGTACTACACACAACTGGTTCTATACCACAGATAACTGGTTCTATACTACAGGTAACTGGTTCTATACTACAGATAACTGGTTTTATTCTATAGATTACTGGTCCTTTACTGCAGATAACTGGTTTTGTAGTACAGATAACTGGTTCTGTCCTGCAGATAATTGGTTCTATAGGATAGATAACTGGTTCAATTCTACAGATAACTGGTTTTATACTACAGATAACTGGTTCGATACTGCAGATAACTGGTATATAGTACAGATAACTGGTCCTGTATTCTAGATAACTGGTTCTATACTACAGATAACTGGTTTGATACTACAGATAACTGGTTCTATTGTGCAGATAACTGGTTCTATTCTACAGATAACTGGTCCTGTACTGCAGATAACTGGTTCTATACTACAGATAACTAGTTCGATACTACAGATAACTTGTTCTATTGTACAGATAACTGGTTCTATTCTACAGATAACTAGTCCTTTGCTGCAGGTAACTGGTTCTATACTACAGACAACTGGTTCGATACTGCAGATAATTGGTTCTATTGTACAGATAACTAGTTCTATTCTACTGATAACTGGTCCTGCCCTGCAGATAACTGGTTCTATAGTACAGATAACTTGTCCTGTATTCTAGATAACTGGTTCTACACTACAGATAACTAGTTTGATACTACAGATAACTGGTTCCATTTTGCAGATAACTGGTCCTGTACTGCCGATAACTGGTTCTATACTACAGATAACTAGTTTGATACTACAGATAACTGGTTCTATTGTGCAGATAACTGGTTATATTCTACATATAACTGGTCCTGTACTGCCGATAACTGGTTCTATACTACAGATAACTAGTTTGATACTACAGATAACTGGTTGTATTGTACAGATAACTGGTTCTATACTGCAGATAACTGGTTCTGTACTACAGATAACTGGTTCTATACTGCAGATAACTGGTTCTGTACTACAGATAACTGGTTCTATACTGCAGATAACTGGTTCTGTACTACAGATAACTGGTTCTGTACTACAGATAACTGGTTCTGTACTACAGATAACTGGTTTTATACTACAGATAACTGGTTCTGTACTACAGGTAACTGGTTCTGTACTACAGGTAACTGGTTCTGTACTACAGATAACTGGTTCTATATTACAGATAACTGGTCCTATACTACAGATAACTGGTTCTGTACTACAGATAACTGGTTTTATACTACAGATAACTGGTTTTATACTACAGATAACTGGCTCTGTACTGCAGATAACTGGTTCTATAGTACAGATAACTGGTTTTTATCTACAGATCACTGGTTCTGTACTACAGATAACTGGTTCTATACTGCAGATAACTGGTTCTGTACTACAGATAACTGGTTCTGTACTACAGATAACTGGTTCTGTACTAATGATAACTGGTTCTATACTGCAGATAACTGGTTCTATACTACAGATAACTGGTTCTATACTGCAGATCACTGGTTCTGTACTACAGATAACTGGTTCTGTACTACAGATAACTGGTTCTATACTGCAGATCACTGGTTCTGTACTACAGATAACTGGTTCTGTACTACAGATAACTGGTTCTATACTGCAGATAACTGGTTCTATACTACAGATGACTGGTTCTATACTGCAGATAACTGGTTCTGTACTACAGATAACTTGTTCTGTACTACAGGTAACTGGTTCTGTACTACAGATAACTGGTTCTATACTACAAATAACTGGTTCTGTACTACAGATAACTGGTTTTGTACTACAGATAACTGGTTTTGTACTACAGATAACTGGTTCTGTACTACAGATAACTGGTTCTATACTGCAGATCACTGGTTCTGTACTACAGATAACTGGTTCTGTACTACAGATAACTGGTTCTATACTACAGATAACTGGTTCTGTACTACACATAACTGGTTCTATACCACAGATAACTGGTTCTATACTACAGGTAACTGGTTCTATACTACAGATAACTGGTTTCATTCTATAGATTACTGGTCCTTTACTGCAGATAACTGGTTTTGTAGTACAGATAACTGGTTCTGTCCTGCAGATAACTGGTTCTATAGGACAGATAACTGGTTCAATTCTACAGATAACTGGTTTTATACTACAGATAACTGGTTCGATACCGCAGATAACTGGTACTATAGTACAGGTAACTGGTCCTGTATTCTAGATAACTGGTTCTATACTACAGATAACTAGTTTGATACTACAGATAACTGGTTCTATTGTGCAGATAACTGGTTCTATTCTACAGATAACTGGTCCTGTACTGCCGATAACTGGTTCTATACTACAGAAAACTAGTTTGATACTACAGATAACTGGTTGTATTGTACAGATAACTGGTTCTATACTGCAGATAACTGGTTCTGTACTTCAGATAACTGGTTCTAAACTGCAGATAACTGGTTCTGTACTACAGATAACTGGTTCTGGACTGCAGATAACTGGTTCTGTACTACAGATAACTGGTTTTATACTACAGATAACTGGTTCTGTACTACAGGTAACTGGTTCTGTACTACAGATAACTGGTTCTATACTACAGATAACTGGTTCTATACTGCAGATCACTGGTTCTGTACTACAGATAACTGGTTCTGTACTACAGATAACTGGTTCTATACTGCAGATAACTGGTTCTGTACTACAGATAACTGGTTCTGTACTACACATAACTGGTTCTATACCACAGATAACTGGTTCTATACTACAGGTAACTGGTTCTATACTATAGATAACTGGTTTTATTCTATAGATTACTGGTCCTTTACTGCAGATAACTGGTTTTGTAGTACAGATAACTGGTTCTGTCCTGCAGACAACTGGTTCTATAGGACAGATAACTGGTTCAATTCTACAGATAACTGGTTTTATACTACAGATAACTGGTTCGATACTGCAGATAACTGGTATATAGTACAGATAACTGGTCCTGTATTCTAGATAACTGGTTCTATACAACAGATAACAAGTTTGATACTACAGATAACTGGTTCTATTGTGCAGATAACTGGTTCTATTCTACAGATAACTGGTCCTGTACTGCAGATAACTGGTTCTATACTACAGATAACTAGTTCGATACTACAGATAACTTGTTCTATTGTACAGATAACTGGTTCTATTCTACAGATAACTAGTCCTTTGCTGCAGGTAACTGGTTCTATACTACAGACAACTGGTTCGATACTGCAGATAATTGGTTCTATTGTACAGATAACTAGTTCTATTCTACTGATAACTGGTCCTGCGCTGCAGATAACTGGTTCTATAGTACAGATAACTGGTCCTGTATTCTAGATAACTGGTTCTATACTACAGATAACTAGTTTGATACTACAGATAACTGGTTCTATTGTGCAGATAACTGGTTATATTCTACATATAACTGGTCCTGTACTGCCGATAACTGGTTCTATACTACAGATAACTGGTTCTATACTGCAGATAACTGGTTCTGTACTACAGATAACTGGTTCTATACTGCAGATAACTGGTTCTGTACTACAGATAACTGGTTCTGTACTACAGATAACTGGTTCTGTACTGCAGATAACTGGTTCTGTACTACAGATAACTGGTTTTATACTACAGATAACTGGTTCTGTACTACAGGTAACTGGTTCTGTACTACAGATAACTGGTTCTGTACTACAGATAACTGGTTCTATATTACAGATAACTGGTCCTATACTACAGATAACTGGTTCTGTACTACAGATAACTGGTTTTATACTACAGATAACTGGTTTTATACTACAGATAACTGGCTCTGTACTGCAGATAACTGGTTCTATAGTACAGATAACTGGTTTTATTCTACAGATCACTGGTTCTGTACTACAGATAACTGGTTCTATACTGCAGATAACTGGTTCTGTACTACAGATAACTGGTTCTGTACTACAGATAACTGGTTCTGTACTAATGATAACTGGTTCTATACTGCAGATAACTGGTTCTATACTACAGATAACTGGTTCTATACTGCAGATCACTGGTTCTGTACTACAGATAACTGGTTCTGTACTACAGATAACTGGTTCTATACTGCAGATCACTGGTTCTGTACTACAGATAACTGGTTCTGTACTACAGATAACTGGTTCTATACTGCAGATAACTGGTTCTATACTACAGATGACTGGTTCTATACTGCAGATAACTGGTTCTGTACTACAGATAACTTGTTCTGTACTACAGGTAACTGGTTCTGTACTACAGATAACTGGTTCTATACTACAAATAACTGGTTCTGTACTACAGATAATGGGTTCTGTACTACAGATAACTGGTTCTGTACTACAGATAACTGGTTCTATACTACAGATAACTGGTTCTGTACTACACATAACTGGTTCTATACCACAGATAACTGGTTCTATACTACAGGTAACTGGTTCTATACTACAGATAACTGGTTTCATTCTATAGATTACTGGTCCTTTACTGCAGATAACTGGTTTTGTAGTACAGATAACTGGTTCTGTCCTGCAGATAACTGGTTCTATAGGACAGATAACTGGTTCAATTCTACAGATAACTGGTTTTATACTACAGATAACTGGTTCGATACCGCAGATAACTGGTACTATAGTACAGGTAACTGGTCCTGTATTCTAGATAACTGGTTCTATACTACAGATAACTAGTTTGATACTACAGATAACTGGTTCTATTGTGCAGATAACTGGTTCTATTCTACAGATAACTGGTCCTGTACTGCCGATAACTGGTTCTATACTACAGAAAACTAGTTTGATACTACAGATAACTGGTTGTATTGTACAGATAACTGGTTCTATACTGCAGATAACTGGTTCTGTACTTCAGATAACTGGTTCTAAACTGCAGATAACTGGTTCTGTACTACAGATAACTGGTTCTGTACTGCAGATAACTGGTTCTGTACTACAGATAA
Organism: Telmatherina bonti; assembly: GCF_933228915.1. NCBI lineage: Eukaryota > Metazoa > Chordata > Actinopteri > Atheriniformes > Telmatherinidae > Telmatherina > Telmatherina bonti. Next base: position 1,756,344 of record NC_136627.1, on the reverse strand, counting down.
CTGGTTTTATACTACAGATAACTGGTTCTGTACTACAGGTAACTGGTTCTGTACTACAGATAACTGGTTCTATACTACAGATAACTGGTTCTATACTGCAGATCACTGGTTCTGTACTACAGATAACTGGTTCTGTACTACAGATAACTGGTTCTATACTGCAGATAACTGGTTCTGTACTACAGATAACTGGTTCTGTACTACACATAACTGGTTCTATACCACAGATAACTGGTTCTATACTACAGGTAACTGGTTCTATACTATAGATAACTGGTTTTATTCTATAGATTACTGGTCCTTTACTGCAGATAACTGGTTTTGTAGTACAGATAACTGGTTCTGTCCTGCAGACAACTGGTTCTATAGGACAGATAACTGGTTCAATTCTACAGATAACTGGTTTTATACTACAGATAACTGGTTCGATACTGCAGATAACTGGTATATAGTACAGATAACTGGTCCTGTATTCTAGATAACTGGTTCTATACAACAGATAACAAGTTTGATACTACAGATAACTGGTTCTATTGTGCAGATAACTGGTTCTATTCTACAGATAACTGGTCCTGTACTGCAGATAACTGGTTCTATACTACAGATAACTAGTTCGATACTACAGATAACTTGTTCTATTGTACAGATAACTGGTTCTATTCTACAGATAACTAGTCCTTTGCTGCAGGTAACTGGTTCTATACTACAGACAACTGGTTCGATACTGCAGATAATTGGTTCTATTGTACAGATAACTAGTTCTATTCTACTGATAACTGGTCCTGCGCTGCAGATAACTGGTTCTATAGTACAGATAACTGGTCCTGTATTCTAGATAACTGGTTCTATACTACAGATAACTAGTTTGATACTACAGATAACTGGTTCTATTGTGCAGATAACTGGTTATATTCTACATATAACTGGTCCTGTACTGCCGATAACTGGTTCTATACTACAGATAACTGGTTCTATACTGCAGATAACTGGTTCTGTACTACAGATAACTGGTTCTATACTGCAGATAACTGGTTCTGTACTACAGATAACTGGTTCTGTACTACAGATAACTGGTTCTGTACTGCAGATAACTGGTTCTGTACTACAGATAACTGGTTTTATACTACAGATAACTGGTTCTGTACTACAGGTAACTGGTTCTGTACTACAGATAACTGGTTCTGTACTACAGATAACTGGTTCTATATTACAGATAACTGGTCCTATACTACAGATAACTGGTTCTGTACTACAGATAACTGGTTTTATACTACAGATAACTGGTTTTATACTACAGATAACTGGCTCTGTACTGCAGATAACTGGTTCTATAGTACAGATAACTGGTTTTATTCTACAGATCACTGGTTCTGTACTACAGATAACTGGTTCTATACTGCAGATAACTGGTTCTGTACTACAGATAACTGGTTCTGTACTACAGATAACTGGTTCTGTACTAATGATAACTGGTTCTATACTGCAGATAACTGGTTCTATACTACAGATAACTGGTTCTATACTGCAGATCACTGGTTCTGTACTACAGATAACTGGTTCTGTACTACAGATAACTGGTTCTATACTGCAGATCACTGGTTCTGTACTACAGATAACTGGTTCTGTACTACAGATAACTGGTTCTATACTGCAGATAACTGGTTCTATACTACAGATGACTGGTTCTATACTGCAGATAACTGGTTCTGTACTACAGATAACTTGTTCTGTACTACAGGTAACTGGTTCTGTACTACAGATAACTGGTTCTATACTACAAATAACTGGTTCTGTACTACAGATAATGGGTTCTGTACTACAGATAACTGGTTCTGTACTACAGATAACTGGTTCTATACTACAGATAACTGGTTCTGTACTACACATAACTGGTTCTATACCACAGATAACTGGTTCTATACTACAGGTAACTGGTTCTATACTACAGATAACTGGTTTCATTCTATAGATTACTGGTCCTTTACTGCAGATAACTGGTTTTGTAGTACAGATAACTGGTTCATTCCTGCAGATAACTGGTTCTATCGGACAGATAACTGGTTCAATTCTACAGATAACTGGTTTTATACTACAGATAACTGGTTCGATACCGCAGATAACTGGTACTATAGTACAGGTAACTGGTCCTGTATTCTAGATAACTGGTTCTATACTACAGATAACTAGTTTGATACTACAGATAACTGGTTCTATTGTGCAGATAACTGGTTCTATTCTACAGATAACTGGTCCTGTACTGCCGATAACTGGTTCTATACTACAGAAAACTAGTTTGATACTACAGATAACTGGTTGTATTGTACAGATAACTGGTTCTATACTGCAGATAACTGGTTCTGTACTACAGATAACTGGTTCTATACTGCAGATAACTGGTTCTGTACTACAGATAACTGGTTCTGTACTGCAGATAACTGGTTCTGTACTACAGATAACTGGTTTTATACTACAGATAACTGGTTCTGTACTACAGGTAACTGGTTCTGTACTACAGATAACTGGTTCTATACTGCAGATAACTGGTTCTGTACTACACATAACTGGTTCTATACCACAGATAACTGGTTCTATACTACAGATAACTGGTTTCATTCTATAGATTACTGGTCCTTTACTGCAGATAACTGGTTTTGTAGTACAGATAACTGGTTCATTCCTGCAGATAACTGGTTCTATCGGACAGATAACTGGTTCAATTCTACAGATAACTGGTTTTATACTACAGATAACTGGTTCGATACCGCAGATAACTGGTACTATAGTACAGGTAACTGGTCCTGTATTCTAGATAACTGGTTCTATACTACAGATAACTAGTTTGATACTACAGATAACTGGTTCTATTGTGCAGATAACTGGTTCTATTCTACAGATAACTGGTCCTGTACTGCCGATAACTGGTTCTATACTACAGAAAACTAGTTTGATACTACAGATAACTGGTTGTATTGTACAGATAACTGGTTCTATACTGCAGATAACTGGTTCTGTACTACAGATAACTGGTTCTATACTGCAGATAACTGGTTCTGTACTACAGATAACTGGTTCTGTACTGCAGATAACTGGTTCTGTACTACAGATAACTGGTTTTATACTACAGATAACTGGTTCTGTACTACAGGTAACTGGTTCTGTACTACAGATAACTGGTTCTATACTGCAGATAACTGGTTCTGTACTACACATAACTGGTTCTATACCACAGATAACTGGTTCTATACTACAGATAACTGGTTTCATTCTATAGATTACTGGTCCTTTACTGCAGATAACTGGTTTTGTAGTACAGATAACTGGTTCTGTCCTGCAGATAACTGGTTCTATAGGACAGATAACTGGTTCAATACTACAGATAACTGGTTTTATACTACAGATAACTGGTTCGATACCGTAGATGACTGGTACTATAGTACAGGTAACTGGTCCTGTATTCTAGATAACTGGTTCTATACTACAGATAACTAGTTTGATACTACAGATAACTGGTTCTATTGTGCAGATAACTGGTTCTATTCTACAGATAACTGGTCCTGTACTGCCGATAACTGGTTATATACTACAGAAAACTAGTTTGATACTACAGATAACTGGTTGTATTGTACAGATAACTGGTTCTATACTGCAGATAACTGGTTCTGTACTACAGATAACTGGTTCTATACTGCAGATAACTGGTTCTGTACTACAGATAACTGGTTCTGTACTGCAGATAACTGGTTCTGTACTACAGATAACTGGTTTTATACTACAGATAACTGGTTCTGTACTACAGGTAACTGGTTCTGTACTACAGATAACTGGTTCTATACTGCAGATAACTGGTTCTATACTGTAGATAACTGGTTCTATACTACAGATAACTGGTTCTGTACTACAGATAACTGGTTCTATACTGCAGATAAGTGGTTCTATACTACAGATAACTGGTTCTATACTGCAGATCACTGGTTCTGTACTTCAGATAACTGGTTCTGTACTACAGATAACTGGTTCTATACTGCAGATAACTGGTTCTGTACTACAGATAACTGGTTCTGTACTACACATAACTGGTTCTATACCACAGATAACTGGTTCTATACTACAGGCAACGGGTTCTATTCCACAGATAACTGGTTTTATTCTATAGATTACTGGTCCTTTACTGCAGATAACTGGTTTTGTAGTACAGATAACTGGTTCTGTCCTGCAGATAACTGGTTCTATAGGACAGATAACTGGTTCAATTCTACAGATAACTGGTTTTATACTACAGATAACTGGTTCGATACTGCAGATAACTGGTACTATAGTACAGATAACTGGTCCTGTATTCCAGATAACTGGTTCTATACTACAGATAACTAGTTTGATACTACAGATAACTGGTTCTATTGTGCAGATAACTGGTTCTATTCTACAGATAACTGGTCCTGTACTGCCGATAACTGGTTCTATACTACAGATAACTAGTTTGATACTACAGATAACTGGTTGTATTGTACAGATAACTGGTTCTATACTGCAGATAACTGGTTCTATACTACAGATAACTGGTTCTATACTGCAGATAACTGGTTCTGTACTACAGATAACTTGTTCTGTACTACAGGTAACAGGTTCTGTACTACAGATAACTGGTTCTATACTACAAATAACTGGTTCTGTACTACAGATAACTGGTTTTGTACTACAGATAACTGGTTCTATACTGCATATAACTGGTTCTATACTACAGATAACTGGTTCTATACTGCAGATCACTGGTTCTGTACTACAGATAACTGGTTCTGTACTACAGATAACTGGTTCTATACTACAGATAACTAGTTTGATACTACAGATAACTGGTTCTATTGTGCAGATAACTGGTTCTATTCTACAGATAACTGGTCCTGTACTGCCGATAACTGGTTATATACTACAGAAAACTAGTTTGATACTACAGATAACTGGTTGTATTGTACAGATAACTGGTTCTATACTGCAGATAACTGGTTCTGTACTACAGATAACTGGTTCTATACTGCAGATAACTGGTTCTGTACTACAGATAACTGGTTCTGTACTGCAGATAACTGGTTCTGTACTACAGATAACTGGTTTTATACTACAGATAACTGGTTCTGTACTACAGGTAACTGGTTCTGTACTACAGATAACTGTTTCTATACTGCAGATAACTGGTTCTATACTGTAGATAACTGGTTCTATACTACAGATAACTGGTTCTGTACTACAGATAACTGGTTCTATACTGCAGATAAGTGGTTCTATACTACAGATAACTGGTTCTATACTGCAGATCACTGGTTCTGTACTTCAGATAACTGGTTCTGTACTACAGATAACTGGTTCTATACTGCAGATAACTGGTTCTGTACTACAGATAACTGGTTCTGTACTACACATAACTGGTTCTATACCACAGATAACTGGTTCTATACTACAGGCAACGGGTTCTATTCCACAGATAACTGGTTTTATTCTATAGATTACTGGTCCTTTACTGCAGATAACTGGTTTTGTAGTACAGATAACTGGTTCTGTCCTGCAGATAACTGGTTCTATAGGACAGATAACTGGTTCAATTCTACAGATAACTGGTTTTATACTACAGATAACTGGTTCGATACTGCAGATAACTGGTACTATAGTACAGATAACTGGTCCTGTATTCTAGATAACTGGTTCTATACTACAGATAACTAGTTTGATACTACAGATAACTGGTTCTATTGTGCAGATAACTGGTTCTATTCTACAGATAACTGGTCCTGTACTGCCGATAACTGGTTCTATACTACAGATAACTAGTTTGATACTACAGATAACTGGTTGTATTGTACAGATCACTGGTTCTATACTGCAGATAACTGGTTCTATACTACAGATAACTGGTTCTATACTGCAGATAACTGGTTCTGTACTACAGATAACTTGTTCTGTACTACAGGTAACTGGTTCTGTACTACAGATAACTGGTTCTATACTACAAATAACTGGTTCTGTACTACAGATAACTGGTTTTGTACTACAGATAACTGGTTCTATACTGCATATAACTGGTTCTATACTACAGATAACTGGTTCTATACTGCAGATCACTGGTTCTGTACTACAGATAACTGGTTCTGTACTACAGATAACTGGTTCTATACTACAGATAACCAGTTTGATACTACAGATAACTGGTTCTATTGTGCAGATAACTGGTTCTATTCTACAGATAACTGGTCCTGTACTGCCGATAACTGGTTATATACTACAGAAAACTAGTTTGATACTACAGATAACTGGTTGTATTGTACAGATAACTGGTTCTATACTGCAGATAACTGGTTCTGTACTACAGATAACTGGTTCTATACTGCAGATAACTGGTTCTGTACTACAGATAACTGGTTCTGTGCTGCAGATAACTGGTTCTGTACTACAGATAACTGGTTTTATACTACAGATAACTGGTTCTGTACTACAGGTAACTGGTTCTGTACTACAGATAACTGGTTCTATACTGCAGATAACTGGTTCTATACTACAGATAACTGGTTGTATTGTACAGATAACTGGTTCTATTCTACAGATAACTAGTCCTTTGCTGCAGGTAACTGGTTCTATACTACAGACAACTGTTTCGATACTGCAGATAATTGGTTCTATTGTACAGATAACTAGTTCGATACTACAGATAACTGGTTCTATTGTACAGATAACTGGTTCTATTCTACAGATAAATGGTTCGATACTGCAGATAACTGTTTCTATACTACAGATAACTAGTTCGATACTACAGATAACTGGTTCTATTGTAGAGATAACTAGTTCTATTCTACAGATAACTGGTTCTGCGCTGCAGATAACTGGTTCTATACTGCAGAGAACTGGTTCTGCGCTGCAGATAACTGGTTCTATACTGCAGATAACTGGTTCTATAGTACAGATAACTGGTCCTGTATTGCGGATAACTGGTCCTGTTATCCTGTTAATTGGGGCATTTTAAATTTACAATCAACAAAATGTTGCCGGGTCAAGACCACTTTGATTTTGAAGATAAATTATTCCAACTGTATGTGTGGTGATGCCTTTACTGAGTGTGTTTCTGTGTGCAGTGTGCACAGGTGTTTTGGGTAATCCATCATGTTTGTGAGCAATAAAGAGCCAAGGTGGTGAAGTGCTTGATCTTCCCCAACGCTGCCAGCTACTGATAGGTCCCACATCTCAGTGCACCAGCCCTCATATTTCTTCATCTAATTGGATTGCAGCTTGTCAGTGTCTCATTTGTACAAGACCACCATCTCCTCCACATATACAGCTTTCTGCCTCTGATTACTTAGCTTGGGGCTTCCTGAGACAGCCTAAGTCCCTAATGGCTTTGCTTCCTCATTCTGCCTTTACATTTCTATTTGTCCCTTTATTATTTCAGCTTCTATCTCTGTCAGAATCTTCCTTTTCTCTTTACAGTGGCTACTTTATTTTTCTCTTTATCTCTCTTTCTCATTCAGCCCTCCATTAGATAAATATTTAAAAATATTCTTCTTTTGTAGCAGCCTGTCTGCTGGGACATCTTGTTTGGGTGTGCTGGATATCAGGATTGATGAAGGCATTGAGCAGACAGATCCAAGGTGACAGATGTAGCTGCTGGACGATGACAGTACGGACTGTCACGTACTGAAGTAAAATTAAATCCAATAGGTCTCCATCGAAGCAGCAGCTGCAGTCAGGTAAACGGTACAAAATTAATTTGTATAATTAATTAATTTGTAAGATTTGCACAGTTTCTCTGCAAATGAAATAACATTGCTCAGAATTTTCTGTGAGCTGTGAATCATGAAACAGGTTGAGTCTGTTTTGGTGCATCTTCATCATCATATTCAAGTTCTCTTATTGTTTTTATGAATATTAATCCCTGAGGGAAATATTAATTTTGTAGTAGTGTTTTAAGAATAATAATAATAACAATAATAATAAAGAAAATTAAAATAATAATGACATGTTCTGGAGCATCAGCTGTGATGTCTGGTACGTCTCTGTCCAGCATTTGACAGGACAAACCTGTGTAGAAGATCTGATGAATCATAACTTATCTTCAGCAGCTTGTGAAGCATCTTTCCTGGAAAATCAGCATCAGTACAGCAAAGCAGTACAAAACCAGAACCAGAACCAGACCTATTCTGAGTACAGAACCAGTTATCCCCAGTACTGGACCAGTTATCCCCAGTACAGAACCAGTTATCTGCAGTACAGAACCAGTTATCCCAGTACAGAACCAGTTATCTGCAGTACAGAACCAGTTATCTGCAGTACAGAACCAGTTATCTGCAGTACAGGACCAGTTATCTGTAGTACAGAACCAGTTATCTGCAGTACAGAACCAGTTATCTGCAGTACAGAACCAGTTATCCCAGTACAGAACCAGTTATCTGCAGTACAGAACCAGTTATCTGCAGTACAGAACCAGTTATCTGCAGTACAGAACCAGTTATCCCAGTACAGAACCAGTTATCTGCAGTACAGAACCAGTTATCTGCAGTACAGAACCAGTTATCTGTAGTACAGGACCAGTTATCTGTAGTACAGAACCAGTTATCTGTAGTACAGGACCAGTTATCTGTAGTACAGAACCAGTTATCTGTAGTACAGAACCAGTTATCTGCAGTACAGAACCAGTTATCTGCAGTACAGGACCAGTTATCTGTAGTACAGGACCAGTTATCTGCAGTACAGAACCAGTTATCTGCAGTACAGAACCAGTTATCCCAGTACAGAACCAGTTATCTGCAGTACAGAACCAGTTATCCCAGTACAGAACCAGTTATCCCAGTACAGAACCAGTTATCTGCAGTACAGAACCAGTTATCTGCAGTACAGGACCAGTTATCTGTAGTACAGGACCAGTTATCTGTAGTACAGAACCAGTTATCTGCAGTACAGAACCAGTTATCCCCAGTACAGAACCAGTTATCTGTAGTACAGGACCAGTTATCTGTAGTACAGAACCAGTTATCTGTAGTACAGAACCAGTTATCTGCAGTACAGAACCAGTTATCTGCAGTACAGAACCAGTTATCTGCAGTACAGAACCAGTTATCCCAGTACAGAACCAGTTATCTGCAGTACAGAACCAGTTATCCCCAGTACAGTACCAGTTATCCCAGTACAGAACCAGTTATCTGTAGTACAGAACCACTTATCCCAGTACAGAACCAGTTATCCCAGTACAGAACCAGTTATCTGTAGTACAGAACCAGTTATCTGCAGTATAGAACCAGTTATCTGCAGTACAGAACCAGTTATCTGTAGTACAGGACCAGTTATCTGTAGTACAGAACCAGTTATCTGTAGTACAGGACCAGTTATCTGTAGTACAGGACCAGTTATCTGCAGTACAGGACCAGTTATCTGTCGTACAGGACCAGTTATCTGTAGTACAGAACCAGTTATCTGTAGTACAGAACCAGTTATCTGTAGTATAGAACCAGTTATCTGTAGTACAGGACCAGTTATCTGTAGTACAGAACCAGTTATCTGTAGTACAGGACCAGTTATCTGTAGTACAGAACCAGTTATCTGTAGTACAGAACCAGTTATCTGTAGTACAGAACCAGTTATCTGTAGTACAGAACCAGTTATCTGTAGTACAGGACCAGTTATCTGTAGTACAGAACCAGTTATCTGTAGTACAGAACCAGTTATCTGTAGTACAGAACCAGTTATCTGTAGTACAGAACCAGTTATCTGTAGTACAGAACCAGTTATCTGCAGTACAGAACCAGTTATCCCCAGTACAGTACCAGTTATCCCAGTACAGAACCAGTTATCTGTAGTACAGAACCACTTATCCCAGTACAGAACCAGTTATCCCAGTACAGAACCAGTTATCTGTAGTACAGGACCAGTTATCTGTAGTACAGGACCAGTTATCTGCAGTACAGGACCAGTTATCTGCAGTATAGAACCAGTTATCTGCAGTATAGAACCAGTTATCTGTAGTACAGGACCAGTTATCTGTAGTACAGAACCAGTTATCTGTAGTACAGAACCAGTTATCTGTAGTACAGAACCAGTTATCTGTAGTACAGGACCAGTTATCTGTAGTACAGAACCAGTTATCTGTAGTACAGAACCAGTTATCTGTAGTACAGAACCAGTTATCTGTAGTACAGGACCAGCCTTCTTGATGGTTTTAATGGATCTGCCCCAGCAGATTCCAGTAAAAGCTGTATGAATTTTCCACAGCAGACATTTACTTGCAGTGTAAAGGAGAGATGTGGAGAGAGACCAGCATGTCTGCTGGTTTGATAACTGGTATGTCTCCAGGCCAACTTGGTTTCCAATGTCTGCAGTAAACAAGGCACTAAGAAGCATTCAAACATTATTAATCAAAAATCAATAATCAATGTCATCATGAATTTTAATCCAGTAATTGTTTAGTATTGTTAATTTTTGTGTTGCTAGTTGGGATTCTGAGTTCAGGCTTTCGAAGCTCGTGTTTCAGCTGGCGACCATAGCAGGTCCCTTCCTCTTCAGTCCTTTGAACTTTGCATTGGCTTTTCAGTACTGATGCTACTTCAGACACATCCAGCTCTTTTTTCCCCTCCTGGCATTTTTATGATCAGTTTGTTTGTGTTGAAAGACAGCTTCCACAATCCAAGCCTAAATCCTCGCCATTGCCACCATGTTCAGACGTCTCCCAGCGTCTGTGGATGGAGCGTTTTGGCACAAGCAGCGAGTAAAATGCAATGAATGCAGGTCTAGATTAGAGCCTGTTAAATGAAAGAGGAAGCCTCTAATTGCTTCAGCTTTGTGCAGATTCACAAAGCGTCGGCATCACTAATCTGTGGCTCAAGGCTGAATTTCCTCACTAAATAAGCAAAGATGTAAAGTGGTGGAGGAGGGAAACCAAATCGGCACTTTGCTGCAGACTCACCGGCTTGTAGTGTAACTGGCTAAAACTGGATTGTACATAAGATTTTTCTTATTTGATCAACAAATGAAATTATCTGTTGCAATAATTAATGTGGGGGTGGGAGGGGTGAGACTGTGTGTGTGTGTGTGTGTGTGTGTGTGTGTGTGGGGGGGGGGGGGGGGGGGGGGGGGGGGAAGGAGTGTTTCATGGCTTTAACAGGAAACAACATATTCCTGCTAAGATGCAACGTCAATGCACCGGTCAACAGTGTGCAACTCTGAGCTAAAAAAGCCAAAGTCAACAGTTTCAGATCATGTATTTATTTATTATTAGCAATAAAAGTTAAAAAGTTACGGACAGGTTTGGATTACATTTTCAGGAAATCACTACAATGGAATAAGATCGAGTGGTTAGACTTTGGGGGTGACTCGGACCACCCGGACAACCCCGAGGAGGACGTTTTACCCACATGATGAAAACAATCTGGTCATCTGGTATTTGCAGCTGGAGGTGAATACTTCTTGTCAAGCGCTTCGAGTTGAAAACTGTTTATGCCACTGTTTTTATTACAGAGTTCTGAATGGACAAAGAACTGTGTGAAGCTGTAAAACTGAGGGACTGGCTCTGTTTAATGGGCGCTACTGCAGCATTTGGGATAAATAATATTCTTGAAAAGGAATTATACCGCATACTTTTAAGGCTTTTTAATGGCTGAGAGGAGGTATGGTTGTTTCTGTCACAGGTATATGAATTTCTCCTGCGGGGATAAATAAAGTTCCATTTTCACTGACATAACAGTGATTTATAAGTAAGGAAACAGTAATTGAACGCAACACAACAGTAAAGTTACTTGAAGGCAACATTGTGTGACAGAATGGTTACTCTACCACTTAGCAGTCGGCTGGATGCGCCACCCTTCAGTCCGCCAACCGACGTGGTAAACTATTACCAGTCTGTAGACAAAAATCAGACAGAACTTACAGGACCATTTCATGCCAGCAGTCTGCTCCCCTTAGTTACTGCTAGTAAAAGCAGCCAGGTGGTCTCAGAGCATCACTCGTCTTTCCTCAGAACAGTAAATCTCCACTGGTTTGGGAGGAACTATTGATCATCTCTACTTTGTCTTTGTCTTTGAGTGAAATCCATCTCACAGCATTTGCAGCTTGAGCCTTTAGGTGTGATAACAGCAGTGTCTCAGGAAGCAGAACAGGTCATCCAATGACCAATAAGTTGGCAGCTCCAGTCCTGCTTACCCAGTCAGTCAGCTGTGTACCTGGGCAAGGTACTTCACCCTTCCTGTCTCCAGTGTTGGCGTTGATGGTGTATGAATGTTTTAGTGGTGGTCAGAGAGGCCGCTAGCATGCCGTGTTTCCATCAGTGTGCACCAGTGCAGCTGTAGCTACTCGTGTAGCTTACCATCACCAAGTCTGAATGAGGCCTGAATGAATTCAACGATTCAATGTGAAGCGCTTTGGGGCTTTGAAAAGCGCTGCATTAATCAAATCCTTTATTATTATTCTATACATGTATTGATGACAGGAGAGCCTAAGCACGGTGCAAAGCCTTCTCCAGCGCATCCGAAACATCTCAACAGGGTTCAGGTCTGGACCCTGTGGTGGCAAATCCATGTTGGAGGTCTCCAGGTGTCATGTCCAGGTTTTCCATTATTCCTCATTAACCCTGCTGTTGTCATCTAGGAACACGGTGGAGTCATCAGAGCAGATGAACCTAGACCTGAACCTAGACCTGAAACTAGACCTGAAACTAGGCCTGAACCTAGGCCTGAATCTAGGCCTGAATCTAGACCTGAATCTAGACCTGAACCTAGGCCTGAACCTAGACCTGAACCTAGACCTGAAACTAGACCTGAACCTAGACCTGAACCTAGACCTGAAACTAGGCCTGAATCTAGGCCTGAATCTAGACCTGAACCGAGGCCTGAATCGAGACCTGAATCTAGGCCTGAATCTAGACCTGAACCTAGACCTGAACCTAGACCTGAAACTAGGCCTGAATCTAGGCCTGAATCTAGACCTGAACCTAGGCCTGAATCGAGACCTGAATCTAGGCCTGAATCTAGGCCTGAACCTAGACCTGAACCTAGGCCTGAACCTAGGCCTGAATCTAGACCTGAACCTAGGCCTGAACCTAGACCTGAATCTAGGCCTGAATCTAGACCTGAACCTAGGCCTGAACCTAGGCCTGAATCTAGGCCTGAATCTAGACCTGAACCTAGACCTGAACCTAGGCCTGAATCGAGACCTGAACCTAGGCCTGAACTACACCTGAACCTAGACCTGAATCTAGACCTGAACCTAGACCTGAACCTAGGCCTGAACCTAGGCCTGAATCTGGACCTGAACCTAGGCCTGAACCTAGACCTGAATCTAGGCCTGAATCTAGACCTGAACCTAGGCCTGAACCTAGGCCTGAACCTAGGCCTGAATCTAGGCCTGAATCTAGACCTGAACCTAGACCTGAACCTAGGCCTGAATCGAGACCTGAACCTAGGCCTGAACTACACCTGAACCTAGACCTGAATCTAGACCTGAACCTAGACCTGAACCTAGGCATGAATCTAGAACTGAACCCAGACCTGAACCTAGACCTGAATCTAGACCTGAACCTAGACCTGAACCTAGACCTGAATCGAGACCTGAATCTAGGCCTGAACCTAGGCCTGAATCTAGACCTGAACCTAGACCGGAACGTAGAACCTGAACCTAGACTTGAATCTAGACCTGAACCTAGACCTGAACCTAGACTTGAACCTACACCTGAACCTAGACTTGAATCTAGATTTGAACCTAGACCTGAACCTAGGCCTGAACGTAGACCTGAACCTAGACTTGAAACTACACCTGAACCTAGACTTGAATCTAGACTTGAACCTAGACCTGAACCTAGACCTGAACCTAGACCTGAATCTAGACCTGAACCAAGACCTGAACCTAGACCTGAATCTAGGCCTGAATCTAGAGCTGAACCTAGACCTGAACCTAGGCCTGAATCTAAACCTGAACCTAGGCCTGAATCTAGACCTGAACCTAGACCTGAATCGAGACCTGAATCTAGGCCTGAATCTAGACCTGAACCTAGACCTGAACCTAGGCCTGAAACTAGGCCTGAATCGAGACCTGAATCTAGGCCTGAATCTAGACCTGAACCTAGGCCTGAATCTAGACCTGAACCTAGGCCTGAATCTACACCTGAACCTAGACCAGAACCTACACCTGAACCTACACCTGAACCTAAACCAGAACCTAGACCTGAACCAAGAACTGAACCTAGAAATGAACCTAGACCTGAACGTAGAACCTGAACCTACACCTGAACCTAGACCAGAACCTAGACCTGAACCAAGAACTGAACCTAGACCTGAACCTAGGCCTGAATCTACACCTGAACCTACACCTGAACCTAGACCTGAACCAAGAACTGAACCTAGAAATGAACCTAGACCTGAACGTAGAACCCGAACCTACACCTGAACCTAGACCAGAACCTAGACCTGAACCAAGAACTGAACCTAGACCTGAACCTAGACCTGAACCTAGGCCTGAATCTAGACCTGAACCTAGACCTGAACGTAGAACCTGAACCTAGACGTGAACCTAGACCTGAACGTAGACCTGAACCTAGACCTGAACGTAGAACCTGAACCTAGACCTGAACCTACACCTGAACCTACACCTGAACGTAGACCTGAACCTAGACCTGAACGTAGAACCTGAACCTACACCTGAACCTATACCTGAAACTAGACCTGAAACTAGGCCTGAACCTAGGCCTGAATCTAGGCCTGAATCTAGACCTGAATCTAGACCTGAACCTAGGCCTGAACCTAGACCTGAACCTAGACCTGAACCTAGACCTGAACCTAGACCTGAACCTAGACCTGAAACTAGGCCTGAATCTAGGCCTGAAACTAGACCTGAACCGAGGCCTGAATCGAGACCTGAATCTAGGCCTGAATCTAGACCTGAACCTAGACCTGAACCTAGACCTGAAACTAGGCCTGAATCTAGGCCTGAATCTAGACCTGAACCTAGGCCTGAATCGAGACCTGAATCTAGGCCTGAATCTAGGCCTGAACCTAGACCTGAACCTAGGCCTGAACCTAGGCCTGAATCTAGACCTAAACCTAGGCCTGAACCTAGACCTGAATCTAGGCCTGAATCTAGACCTGAACCTAGACCTGAACCTAGGCCTGAATCGAGACCTGAACCTAGGCCTGAACTACACCTGAACCTAGACCTGAATCTAGACCTGAACCTAGACCTGAATCTAGACCTGAACCTAGACCGGAACGTAGAACCTGAACCTAGACTTGAATCTAGACCTGAACCTAGACCTGAACCTAGACTTGAACCTACACCTGAACCTAGACTTGAATCTAGATTTGAACCTAGACCTGAACCTAGGCCTGAACGTAGACCTGAACCTAGACTTGAAACTACACCTGAACCTAGACTTGAATCTAGACTTGAACCTAGACCTGAACCTAGACCTGAACCTAGACCTGAATCTAGACCTGAACCAAGACCTGAACCTAGACCTGAATCTAGGCCTGAATCTAGAGCTGAACCTAGACCTGAACCTAGGCCTGAATCTAAACCTGAACCTAGGCCTGAATCTAGACCTGAACCTAGACCTGAATCGAGACCTGAATCTAGGCCTGAATCTAGACCTGAACCTAGACCTGAACCTAGGCCTGAAACTAGGCCTGAATCGAGACCTGAATCTAGGCCTGAATCTAGACCTGAACCTAGGCCTGAATCTAGACCTGAACCTAGGCCTGAATCTACACCTGAACCTAGACCAGAACCTACACCTGAACCTACACCTGAACCTAAACCAGAACCTAGACCTGAACCAAGAACTGAACCTAGAAATGAACCTAGACCTGAACGTAGAACCTGAACCTACACCTGAACCTAGACCAGAACCTAGACCTGAACCAAGAACTGAACCTAGACCTGAACCTAGGCCTGAATCTACACCTGAACCTACACCTGAACCTAGACCTGAACCAAGAACTGAACCTAGAAATGAACCTAGACCTGAACGTAGAACCCGAACCTACACCTGAACCTAGACCAGAACCTAGACCTGAACCAAGAACTGAACCTAGACCTGAACCTAGACCTGAACCTAGGCCTGAATCTAGACCTGAACCTAGACCTGAACGTAGAACCTGAACCTAGACGTGAACCTAGACCTGAACGTAGACCTGAACCTAGACCTGAACGTAGAACCTGAACCTAGACCTGAACCTACACCTGAACCTACACCTGAACGTAGACCTGAACCTAGACCTGAACGTAGAACCTGAACCTACACCTGAACCTATACCTGAAACTAGACCTGAAACTAGGCCTGAACCTAGGCCTGAATCTAGGCCTGAATCTAGACCTGAATCTAGACCTGAACCTAGGCCTGAACCTAGGCCTGAATCTAGACCTAAACCTAGGCCTGAACCTAGACCTGAATCTAGGCCTGAATCTAGACCTGAACCTAGACCTGAACCTAGGCCTGAATCGAGACCTGAACCTAGGCCTGAACTACACCTGAACCTAGACCTGAATCTAGACCTGAACCTAGACCTGAACCTAGGCCTGAACCTAGGCCTGAATCGAGACCTGAACCTAGGCCTGAACTACACCTGAACCTAGACCTGAATCTAGACCTGAACCTAGACCTGAACCTAGGCATGAATCTAGAACTGAACCCAGACCTGAACCTAGACCTGAATCTAGACCTGAACCTAGACCTGAACCTAGACCTGAATCGAGACCTGAATCTAGGCCTGAACCTAGGCCTGAATCTAGACCTGAACCTAGACCGGAACGTAGAACCTGAACCTAGACTTGAATCTAGACCTGAACCTAGACCTGAACCTAGACTTGAACCTACACCTGAACCTAGACTTGAATCTAGATTTGAACCTAGACCTGAACCTAGGCCTGAACGTAGACCTGAACCTAGACTTGAACCTACACCTGAACCTAGACTTGAATCTAGACTTGAACCTAGACCTGAACCTAGACCTGAACCTAGACCTGAATCTAGACCTGAACCAAGACCTGAACCTAGACCTGAATCTAGGCCTGAATCTAGAGCTGAACCTAGACCTGAACCTAGGCCTGAATCTAGGCCTGAATCTAAACCTGAACCTAGGCCTGAATCTAGACCTGAACCTAGACCTGAATCGAGACCTGAATCTAGGCCTGAATCTAGACCTGAACCTAGACCTGAACCTAGGCCTGAAACTAGGCCTGAATCGAGACCTGAATCTAGGCCTGAATCTAGACCTGAACCTAGGCCTGAATCTAGACCTGAACCTAGGCCTGAATCTACACCTGAACCTAGACCTGAACCTACACCTGAACCTACACCTGAACCTAAACCAGAACCTAGACCTGAACCAAGAACTGAACCTAGAAATGAACCTAGACCTGAACGTAGAACCTGAACCTACACCTGAACCTAGACCAGAACCTAGACCTGAACCAAGAACTGAACCTAGACCTGAACCTAGGCCTGAATCTACACCTGAACCTACACCTGAACCTAGAACTGAACCAAGAACTGAACCTAGAAATGAACCTAGACCTGAACGTAGAACCCGAACCTACACCTGAACCTAGACCAGAACCTAGACCTGAACCAAGAACTGAACCTAGACCTGAACCTAGACCTGAACCTAGGCCTGAATCTAGACCTGAACCTAGACCTGAACGTAGAACCTGAACCTAGACGTGAACCTAGACCTGAACGTAGACCTGAACCTAGACCTGAACGTAGAACCTGAACCCAGACCTGAACCTAGACCTGAACGTAGACCTGAACCTAGACCTGAACGTAGAACCTGAACCTAGACCTGAACCTACACCTGAACGTAGACCTGAACCTAGACCTGAACGTAGAACCTGAACCTAGACGTGAACCTAGACCTGAACGTAGACCTGAACCTAGACCTGAACGTAGAACCTGAACCCAGACCTGAACCTAGACCTGAACGTAGACCTGAACCTAGACCTGAACGTAGAACCTGAACCTAGACCTGAACCTACACCTGAACGTAGACCTGAACCTAGACCTGAACGTAGAACCTGAACCTACACCTGAATCTAGACCTGAACCTAGACCTGAACGTAGTACCTGAACCTAGACGAGAACCTAGACCTGAACGTAGAACCTGAACCTAGACCTGAACCTAGTCCTGAACCTAGTTCTGAACGTAGAACCTGAATCTACACCTGAAGCTAGACCAGAACCTACACCTGAACCTACACCTGAACCTAGACCAGAACCTCGACCTGAACCTAGACCTGAACCTAGACCAGAACGTAGACCTGAACCTAGACCAGAACCTAGACCTGAACCTAGACCAGAACCTAGACCTGAACCTACACCTGAACCTAGACCTGAACGTAGAACCTGAACCCAGACCTGAACCTAGACCTGAACGTAGACCTGAACCTAGACCAGAACCTAGACCAGAACCTAGACCTGAACCTAGACCTGAACCTACACCTGAACCTAGACCTGAACGTAGAACCTGAACCTAGACCTGAACCTAGACCTGAACGTAGTACCTGAACCTAGACCTGAACCTAGACCTGAACGTAGAACCTGAACCTAGACCTGAACCTAGTCCTGAACCTAGTTCTGAACGTAGAACCTGAATCTACGCCTGAACCTAGACCAGTACCTAGGCCTGAATCTAGACCTGAACCTAGGCCTGAATCGAGACCTGAATCTAGGCCTGAACCTAGACCTGAAACTAGGCCTGAATCTAGGCCTGAATCTAGACCTGAACCTAGGCCTGAATCGAGACCTGAATCTAGGCCTGAATCTAGACCTGAACCTAGACCTGAACCTAGGCCTGAACCTAGGCCTGAATCTAGACCTGAACCTAGGCCTGAACCTAGACCTGAACCTAGACCTGAACCTAGGCCTGAAACTAGGCCTGAATCTAGTCCTGAATCTAGACCTGACCCTAGACCTGAACCTAGACCTGAACCTAGGCCTGAATCTAGACCTGAATCTAGACCTGAACCTAGACCTGAACATAGGCCTGAATCGAGACCTGAATCTAGGCCTGAATCTGGACCTGAACCTAGACCTGAACCTATGCCTGAACCTAGACCTGAATCTAGGCCTGAATCTAGACCAGAACCTAGACCTGAACCTAGACCTGAACCTAGGCCTGAATCTAGACCCGAACCTAGGCCTGAATCGAGACCTGAACCTAGGCCTGAACTACACCTGAACCTAGACCTGAATCTAGACCTGAACCTAGACCTGAACCTAGGCATTAATCTAGAACTGAACCCAGACCTGAACCTAGACCTGAATCTAGACCTGAACCTAGACCTGAACCTAGACCTGAATCAAGACCTGAATCTAGGCCTGAACCTAGGCCTGAATCTAGACCTGAACCTAGACCGGAACGTAGAACCTGAACCTAGACTTGAATCTAGACCTGAACCTAGACCTGAACCTAGACTTGAACCTACACCTGAACCTAGACTTGAATCTAGACTTGAACCTAGACCTGAACCTAGGCCTGAACGTAGACCAGAACGTAGACTTGAACCTACACCTGAACCTAGACTTGAATCTAGACCTGAACCTAGACCTGAACCTAGACCTGAACCTAGACCTGAACCTAGACCTGAATCTAGACCTGAACCTAGACCTGAACCTAGACCTGAATCGAGACCTGAATCTAGGCCTGAATCTAGAGCTGAACCTAGACCTGAACCTAGGCCTGAATCTAGGCCTAATCTAAACCTGAACCTAGGCCTGAACCTAGACCTGAACCTAGACCTGAACCTAGGCCTGAAACTAGGCCTGAATCGAGACCTGACTCTAGGCCTGAATCTAGACCTGAATCGAGACCTGAATCGAGGCCTGAAACTAGGCCTGAATCGAGACCTGAATCCAGGCCTGAATCTAGACCTGAACCTAGGCCTGAATCTAGACCTGAACCTAGGCCTGAATCTACACCTGAACCTAGACCAGAACCTACACCTGAACCTAAACCAGAACCTAGACCTGAACCAAGAACTGAACCTAGACCTGAACCTAGGCCTAAATCTACACCTGAACCTACACCTGAACCTAAACCAGAACCTAGACCTGAACCAAGAACTGAACCTAGAAATGAACCTAGACCTGAACGTAGAACCCGAACCTACACCTGAACCTAGACCAGAACCTAGACCTGAACCAAGTACTGAACCTAGACCTGAACCTAGACCTGAACCTAGGCCTGAACGTAGAACCTGAACCCAGACCTGAACCTAGACCTGAACGTAGACCTGAACGTAGACCTGAACCTAGACCTGAACGTAGAACCTGAACCTAGACCTGAACCTACACCTGAACCTACACCTGAACGTAGACCTGAACCTAGACTTGAACGTAGAACCTGAACCTACACCTGAATCTAGACCTGAACCTAGACCTGAACGTAGTACCTGAACCTAGACCTGAACCTAGACCTGAACGTAGAACCTGAACCTAGACCTGAACCTAGTCCTGAACCTAGTTCTGAACGTAGAACCTGAATCTACGCCTGAACCTAGACCAGAACCTACACCTGAACCTAGACCAGAACCTAGACCTGAACCTACACCTGAACCTACACCTGAACCTAGACCTGAACCTAGACCAGAACCTAGACCTGAACGTAGAACCTGAACCCAGACCTGAACCTAGACCTGAACGTAGACCTGAACCTAGACCAGAACCTAGACCTGAACCTACACCTGAACCTAGACCTGAACGTAGAACCTGAACCCAGACCTGAACCTAGACCTGAACGTAGTACCTGAACCTAGACCTGAACCTAGACCTGAACGTAGAACCTGAACCTAGACCTGAACCTAGACCTGAACCTAGACCTGAACCTAGTTCTGAACGTAGAACCTGAATCTACGCCTGAACCTAGACCAGAACCTACACCTGAACCTACACCTGAACCTAGACCAGAACCTAGACCAGAACCTAGACCTGAACCTAGACCTGAATCTACACCTGAACCTAGACCTGAACGTAGAACCTGAACCCAGACCTGAACCTAGACCTGAACCTAGACCTGAACGTAGAACCTGAACCTACACCTGAATCTAGACCTGAACGTAGTACCTGAACCTAGACCAGAACGTAGAACCTGAACCTAGACCTGAACCTAGACCTGAACCTAGACCTGAACGTAGAACCTGAACCTACACCTGAATCTAGACCTGAACGTAGTACCTGAACCTAGACCTGAACGTAGAACCTGAACCTAGACCTGAACCTAGTCCTGAACCTAGTTCTGAACGTAGAACCTGAATCTACGCCTGGACCTAGACCTGAACCTAGACCAGAACCTAGACCTGAACCTAGACCAGAACCTAGACCTGAACCTAGACCAGAACCTAGACCTGAACCTACACCTGAACCTAGACTTGAATCTAGACTTGAATCTAGACCTGAACCTAGACCAGAACCTACACCTGAACCTACACCTGAACCTAGACCAGAACCTACACCTGAACCTACACCTGAACCTAGACCAGAACCTAGACCTGAACCTAGACCTGAACCTAGACGTGAACGTAGACCTGAACCAAGACCAGAACGTAGAACCTGAACCTACACTTGAACCTAGACTTGAATCTAGACCTGAACCTAGACCTGAACCCAGACCTGAACCTACACCTGAACCTAGACCTGAACGTAGAACCTGAACCTAGACCTGAACCTAGACTTGAATCTATACCTGAACCTAGACCTGAAAGTAGAACCTGAACCTCGGCCTGAATCTACACCTGAACCTACACCTGAACCTACACCTGACCCTAAACTAGAACCTAGACCTGAACCAAGAACTGAACCTAGAAAAGAACCTAGACCTGAACGTAGAACCCGAACCTACACCTGAACCTAGACCAGAACCTAGACCTGAACCAAGAACTGAACCTAGACCTGAACCTAGGCCCGAACCTAGGCCTGAATCTAGACCTGAACCTAGACCTGAACATAGAACCTGAACCTAGACCTGAACCTAGACCTGAACATAGAACCTGAACCTAGACGTGAACCTAGACCTGAACGTAGACCTGAACCTAGACCTGAACGTAGAACCTGAACCCAGACCTGAACCTAGACCTGAACGTAGACCTGAACCTAGACCTGAACGTAGAACCTGAACCTAGACCTGAACCTACACCTGAACCTACACCTGAACGTAGACCTGAACCTAGACCCGAACGTAGAACCTGAACCTACACCTGAATCTAGACCTGAACCTAGACCTGAACGTAGTACCTGAACCTAGACCTGAACCTAGACCTGAACGTAGAACCTGAACCTAGACCTGAACCTAGTCCTGAACCTTGTTCTGAACGTAGAACCTGAATCTACGCCTGAACCTAGACCAGAACCTACACCTGAACCTACACCTGAACCTTGACCAGAACCTAGACCTGAACCTACACCTGAACCTAGACCAGAACCTAGACCTGAACCTAGACCAGAACCCAGACCTGAACCTAGACCTGAACGTAGTACCTGAACCTAGACCTGAACCTAGACCTGAACGTAGAACCTGAACCTAGACCTGAACCTAGTCCTGAACCTAGTTCTGAACGTAGAACCTGAATCTACGCCTGAACCTAGACCAGAACCTACACCTGAACCTACACCTGAACCTAGACCAGAACCTAGACCTGAACCTAGACCTGAACCTAGACCTGAACCTACACCTGAACCTAGACCTGAACGTAGAACCTGAACCTAGACCTGAACCTAGACCTGAACGTAGACCTGAACCTAGACCTGAACGTAGAACCTGAACCTACACCTGAATCTAGACCTGAACGTAGTACCTGAACCTAGACCTGAACCTAGACCTGAACGTAGAACCTGAACCTAGACCTGAACCTAGTCCTGAACCTAGTTCTGAACGTAGAACCTGAATCTACGCCTGAACCTAGACCTGAACCTAGACCAGAACCTAGACCTGAACCTAGACCAGAACCTAGACCTGAACCTACACCTGAACCTAGACTTGAATCTAGACTTGAATCTAGACCAGAACCTAGTCCTGAACCTAGTTCTGAACGTAGAACCTGAATCTACACCTGAACCTAGACCAGAACCTACACCTGAACCTACACCTGAACCTAGACCAGAACCTAGACCTGAACCTAGACCAGAACCTAGACCAGAACCTAGACGTGAACCTAGACTTGAATCTATACCTGAACCTAGACCTGAAAGTAGAACCTGAACCTAGACCTGAACCTACACCTGAACCTAGACTTGAATCTAGACCTGAACCTAGACCTGAATGTAGAACCTGAACCTAGACCTGAATGTAGAACCTGAACCTAGACCTGAACCTAGACCTGAACGTAGAACCTGAACCTAGACCTGAACCTAGGCCTGAAACTAGGCCTGAACCTAGGCCTGAATCTAGGCCTGAACCTAGACTTGAATCTAGACCTGAACCTGGACCTGAACCTAGACTTGAATCTAGACCTGAACCTACACCTGAACCTAGACCTGAACGTAGAACCTGAACCCAGACCTGAACCTAGACCTGAACGTAGACCTGAACCTAGACCTGAACGTAGAACCTGAACCTACACCTGAATCTAGACCTGAACGTAGTACCTGAACCTAGACCTGAACCTAGACCTGAACGTAGAACCTGAACCTAGACCTGAACCTAGTCCTGAACCTAGTTCTGAACGTAGAACCTGAATCTACGCCTGAACCTAGACCTGAACCTAGACCAGAACCTAGACCTGAACCTAGACCAGAACCTAGACCTGAACCTACACCTGAACCTAGACTTGAATCTAGACTTGAATCTAGACCAGAACCTAGTCCTGAACCTAGTTCTGAACGTAGAACCTGAATCTACACCTGAACCTAGACCAGAACCTACACCTGAACCTACACCTGAACCTAGACCAGAACCTAGACCTGAACCTAGACCAGAACCTAGACCAGAACCTAGACGTGAACCTAGACTTGAATCTATACCTGAACCTAGACCTGAAAGTAGAACCTGAACCTAGACCTGAACCTACACCTGAACCTAGACTTGAATCTAGATCTGAACCTAGACCTGAACCTAGACCTGAACGTAGAACCTGAACCTAGACCTGAACCTAGACCTGAACCTAGACCTGAACCTACACCTGAACCTAGACTTGAATCTAGACCTGAACCTAGACCTGAATGTAGAACCTGAACCTAGACCTGAATGTAGAACCTGAACCTAGACCTGAACTTAGACCTGAACGTAGAACCTGAACCTAGACCTGAACCTAGACCTGAAACTAGGCCTGAACCTAGGCCTGAATCTAGGCCTGAACCTAGACTTGAATCTAGACCTGAACCTGGACCTGAACCTAGACTTGAATCTAGACCTGAACCTAGCCCTGAACCTAGACCTGAACCTAGAACCTGAACCTAGACCTGAACCTAGACCTGAATGTAGAACCTGACCCTAGACCTGAACCTAGACCTGAACCTAGACCTGAACGTAGAACCTGAACCTAGACCTGAACCTAGACCTGAACCTAGACCTGAATCTACGCCTGAACCTAGACCAGAACCTACACCTGAACCTACACCTGAACCTAGACCAGAACCTAGACCTGAACCTAGACCTGAACCTAGACCTGAACCTACACCTGAACCTAGACCTGAACGTAGAACCTGAACCCAGACCTGAACCTAGACCTGAACGTAGACCTGAACCTAGACCTGAACGTAGAACCTGAACCTACACCTGAATCTAGACCTGAACGTAGTACCTGAACCTAGACCTGAACCTAGACCTGAACGTAGAACCTGAACCTAGACCTGAACCTAGTCCTGAACCTAGTTCTGAACGTAGAACCTGAATCTACGCCTGAACCTAGACCTGAACCTAGACCAGAACCTAGACCTGAACCTAGACCAGAACCTAGACCTGAACCTACACCTGAACCTAGACTTGAATCTAGACTTGAATCTAGACCAGAACCTAGTCCTGAACCTAGTTCTGAACGTAGAACCTGAATCTACACCTGAACCTAGACCAGAACCTACACCTGAACCTACACCTGAACCTAGACCAGAACCTAGACCTGAACCTAGACCAGAACCTAGACCAGAACCTAGACGTGAACCTAGACTTGAATCTATACCTGAACCTAGACCTGAAAGTAGAACCTGAACCTAGACCTGAACCTACACCTGAACCTAGACTTGAATCTAGACCTGAACCTAGACCTGAACCTAGACCTGAACGTAGAACCTGAACCTAGACCTGAACCTAGACCTGAACCTAGACCTGAACCTACACCTGAACCTAGACTTGAATCTAGACCTGAACCTAGACCTGAATGTAGAACCTGAACCTAGACCTGAATGTAGAACCTGAACCTAGACCTGAACCTAGACCTGAACGTAGAACCTGAACCTAGACCTGAACCTAGGCCTGAAACTAGGCCTGAACCTAGGCCTGAATCTAGGCCTGAACCTAGACTTGAATCTAGACCTGAACCTGGACCTGAACCTAGACTTGAATCTAGACCTGAACCTACACCTGAACCTAGACCTGAACGTAGAACCTGAACCCAGACCTGAACCTAGACCTGAACGTAGACCTGAACCTAGACCTGAACGTAGAACCTGAACCTACACCTGAATCTAGACCTGAACGTAGTACCTGAACCTAGACCTGAACCTAGACCTGAACGTAGAACCTGAACCTAGACCTGAACCTAGTCCTGAACCTAGTTCTGAACGTAGAACCTGAATCTACGCCTGAACCTAGACCTGAACCTAGACCAGAACCTAGACCTGAACCTAGACCAGAACCTAGACCTGAACCTACACCTGAACCTAGACTTGAATCTAGACTTGAATCTAGACCAGAACCTAGTCCTGAACCTAGTTCTGAACGTAGAACCTGAATCTACACCTGAACCTAGACCAGAACCTACACCTGAACCTACACCTGAACCTAGACCAGAACCTAGACCTGAACCTAGACCAGAACCTAGACCAGAACCTAGACGTGAACCTAGACTTGAATCTATACCTGAACCTAGACCTGAAAGTAGAACCTGAACCTAGACCTGAATCTAGACCTGAACCTAGACCTGAACCTAGACCTGAATCGAGACCTGAATCTAGGCCTGAACCTAGGCCTGAATCTAGACCTGAACCTAGACCGGAACGTAGAACCTGAACCTAGACTTGAATCTAGACCTGAACCTAGACCTGAACCTAGACTTGAACCTACACCTGAACCTAGACTTGAATCTAGATTTGAACCTAGACCTGAACCTAGGCCTGAACGTAGACCTGAACCTAGACTTGAACCTACACCTGAACCTAGACTTGAATCTAGACTTGAACCTAGACCTGAACCTAGACCTGAACCTAGACCTGAATCTAGACCTGAACCAAGACCTGAACCTAGACCTGAATCTAGGCCTGAATCTAGAGCTGAACCTAGACCTGAACCTAGGCCTGAATCTAGGCCTGAATCTAAACCTGAACCTAGGCCTGAATCTAGACCTGAACCTAGACCTGAATCGAGACCTGAATCTAGGCCTGAATCTAGACCTGAACCTAGACCTGAACCTAGGCCTGAAACTAGGCCTGAATCGAGACCTGAATCTAGGCCTGAATCTAGACCTGAACCTAGGCCTGAATCTAGACCTGAACCTAGGCCTGAATCTACACCTGAACCTAGACCTGAACCTACACCTGAACCTACACCTGAACCTAAACCAGAACCTAGACCTGAACCAAGAACTGAACCTAGAAATGAACCTAGACCTGAACGTAGAACCTGAACCTACACCTGAACCTAGACCAGAACCTAGACCTGAACCAAGAACTGAACCTAGACCTGAACCTAGGCCTGAATCTACACCTGAACCTACACCTGAACCTAGAACTGAACCAAGAACTGAACCTAGAAATGAACCTAGACCTGAACGTAGAACCCGAACCTACACCTGAACCTAGACCAGAACCTAGACCTGAACCAAGAACTGAACCTAGACCTGAACCTAGACCTGAACCTAGGCCTGAATCTAGACCTGAACCTAGACCTGAACGTAGAACCTGAACCTAGACGTGAACCTAGACCTGAACGTAGACCTGAACCTAGACCTGAACGTAGAACCTGAACCCAGACCTGAACCTAGACCTGAACGTAGACCTGAACCTAGACCTGAACGTAGAACCTGAACCTAGACCTGAACCTACACCTGAACGTAGACCTGAACCTAGACCTGAACGTAGAACCTGAACCTAGACGTGAACCTAGACCTGAACGTAGACCTGAACCTAGACCTGAACGTAGAACCTGAACCCAGACCTGAACCTAGACCTGAACGTAGACCTGAACCTAGACCTGAACGTAGAACCTGAACCTAGACCTGAACCTACACCTGAACGTAGACCTGAACCTAGACCTGAACGTAGAACCTGAACCTACACCTGAATCTAGACCTGAACCTAGACCTGAACGTAGTACCTGAACCTAGACGAGAACCTAGACCTGAACGTAGAACCTGAACCTAGACCTGAACCTAGTCCTGAACCTAGTTCTGAACGTAGAACCTGAATCTACACCTGAAGCTAGACCAGAACCTACACCTGAACCTACACCTGAACCTAGACCAGAACCTCGACCTGAACCTAGACCTGAACCTAGACCAGAACGTAGACCTGAACCTAGACCAGAACCTAGACCTGAACCTAGACCAGAACCTAGACCTGAACCTACACCTGAACCTAGACCTGAACGTAGAACCTGAACCCAGACCTGAACCTAGACCTGAACGTAGACCTGAACCTAGACCAGAACCTAGACCAGAACCTAGACCTGAACCTAGACCTGAACCTACACCTGAACCTAGACCTGAACGTAGAACCTGAACCTAGACCTGAACCTAGACCTGAACGTAGTACCTGAACCTAGACCTGAACCTAGACCTGAACGTAGAACCTGAACCTAGACCTGAACCTAGTCCTGAACCTAGTTCTGAACGTAGAACCTGAATCTACGCCTGAACCTAGACCAGTACCTAGGCCTGAATCTAGACCTGAACCTAGGCCTGAATCGAGACCTGAATCTAGGCCTGAATCTAGACCTGAACCTAGACCTGAACCTAGACCTGAAACTAGGCCTGAATCTAGGCCTGAATCTAGACCTGAACCTAGGCCTGAATCGAGACCTGAATCTAGGCCTGAATCTAGACCTGAACCTAGACCTGAACCTAGGCCTGAACCTAGGCCTGAATCTAGACCTGAACCTAGGCCTGAACCTAGACCTGAACCTAGACCTGAACCTAGGCCTGAAACTAGGCCTGAACCTAGGCCTGAATCTAGTCC
Source organism: Telmatherina bonti (assembly GCF_933228915.1). Classification (NCBI taxonomy): domain Eukaryota; kingdom Metazoa; phylum Chordata; class Actinopteri; order Atheriniformes; family Telmatherinidae; genus Telmatherina; species Telmatherina bonti. The sequence continues at coordinate 1,728,014 of NC_136627.1, read as the reverse complement.
TGAATCTAGACCTGACCCTAGACCTGAACCTAGACCTGAACCTAGGCCTGAATCTAGACCTGAATCTAGACCTGAACCTAGACCTGAACATAGGCCTGAATCGAGACCTGAATCTAGGCCTGAATCTGGACCTGAACCTAGACCTGAACCTATGCCTGAACCTAGACCTGAATCTAGGCCTGAATCTAGACCAGAACCTAGACCTGAACCTAGACCTGAACCTAGGCCTGAATCTAGACCCGAACCTAGGCCTGAATCGAGACCTGAACCTAGGCCTGAACTACACCTGAACCTAGACCTGAATCTAGACCTGAACCTAGACCTGAACCTAGGCATTAATCTAGAACTGAACCCAGACCTGAACCTAGACCTGAATCTAGACCTGAACCTAGACCTGAACCTAGACCTGAATCAAGACCTGAATCTAGGCCTGAACCTAGGCCTGAATCTAGACCTGAACCTAGACCGGAACGTAGAACCTGAACCTAGACTTGAATCTAGACCTGAACCTAGACCTGAACCTAGACTTGAACCTACACCTGAACCTAGACTTGAATCTAGACTTGAACCTAGACCTGAACCTAGGCCTGAACGTAGACCAGAACGTAGACTTGAACCTACACCTGAACCTAGACTTGAATCTAGACCTGAACCTAGACCTGAACCTAGACCTGAACCTAGACCTGAACCTAGACCTGAATCTAGACCTGAACCTAGACCTGAACCTAGACCTGAATCGAGACCTGAATCTAGGCCTGAATCTAGAGCTGAACCTAGACCTGAACCTAGGCCTGAATCTAGGCCTAATCTAAACCTGAACCTAGGCCTGAACCTAGACCTGAACCTAGACCTGAACCTAGGCCTGAAACTAGGCCTGAATCGAGACCTGACTCTAGGCCTGAATCTAGACCTGAATCGAGACCTGAATCTAGGCCTGAAACTAGGCCTGAATCGAGACCTGAATCCAGGCCTGAATCTAGACCTGAACCTAGGCCTGAATCTAGACCTGAACCTAGGCCTGAATCTACACCTGAACCTAGACCAGAACCTACACCTGAACCTAAACCAGAACCTAGACCTGAACCAAGAACTGAACCTAGACCTGAACCTAGGCCTAAATCTACACCTGAACCTACACCTGAACCTAAACCAGAACCTAGACCTGAACCAAGAACTGAACCTAGAAATGAACCTAGACCTGAACGTAGAACCCGAACCTACACCTGAACCTAGACCAGAACCTAGACCTGAACCAAGTACTGAACCTAGACCTGAACCTAGACCTGAACCTAGGCCTGAATCTAGACCTGAACGCAGAACCTGAACCTAGACGTGAACCTAGACCTGAACGTAGACCTGAACCTAGACCTGAACGTAGAACCTGAACCCAGACCTGAACCTAGACCTGAACGTAGACCTGAACGTAGACCTGAACCTAGACCTGAACGTAGAACCTGAACCTAGACCTGAACCTACACCTGAACCTACACCTGAACGTAGACCTGAACCTAGACTTGAACGTAGAACCTGAACCTACACCTGAATCTAGACCTGAACCTAGACCTGAACGTAGTACCTGAACCTAGACCTGAACCTAGACCTGAACGTAGAACCTGAACCTAGACCTGAACCTAGTCCTGAACCTAGTTCTGAACGTAGAACCTGAATCTACGCCTGAACCTAGACCAGAACCTACACCTGAACCTAGACCAGAACCTAGACCTGAACCTACACCTGAACCTACACCTGAACCTAGACCTGAACCTAGACCAGAACGTAGAACCTGAACGTAGAACCTGAACCCAGACCTGAACCTAGACCTGAACGTAGACCTGAACCTAGACCAGAACCTAGACCTGAACCTACACCTGAACCTAGACCTGAACGTAGAACCTGAACCCAGACCTGAACCTAGACCTGAACGTAGTACCTGAACCTAGACCTGAACCTAGACCTGAACGTAGAACCTGAACCTAGACCTGAACCTAGACCTGAACCTAGACCTGAACCTAGTTCTGAACGTAGAACCTGAATCTACGCCTGAACCTAGACCAGAACCTACACCTGAACCTACACCTGAACCTAGACCAGAACCTAGACCAGAACCTAGACCTGAACCTAGACCTGAATCTACACCTGAACCTAGACCTGAACGTAGAACCTGAACCCAGACCTGAACCTAGACCTGAACCTAGACCTGAACGTAGAACCTGAACCTACACCTGAATCTAGACCTGAACGTAGTACCTGAACCTAGACCAGAACGTAGAACCTGAACCTAGACCTGAACCTAGACCTGAACCTAGACCTGAACGTAGAACCTGAACCTACACCTGAATCTAGACCTGAACGTAGTACCTGAACCTAGACCTGAACGTAGAACCTGAACCTAGACCTGAACCTAGTCCTGAACCTAGTTCTGAACGTAGAACCTGAATCTACGCCTGGACCTAGACCTGAACCTAGACCAGAACCTAGACCTGAACCTAGACCAGAACCTAGACCTGAACCTAGACCAGAACCTAGACCTGAACCTACACCTGAACCTAGACTTGAATCTAGACTTGAATCTAGACCTGAACCTAGACCAGAACCTACACCTGAACCTACACCTGAACCTAGACCAGAACCTACACCTGAACCTACACCTGAACCTAGACCAGAACCTAGACCTGAACCTAGACCTGAACCTAGACGTGAACGTAGACCTGAACCAAGACCAGAACGTAGAACCTGAACCTACACTTGAACCTAGACTTGAATCTAGACCTGAACCTAGACCTGAACCCAGACCTGAACCTACACCTGAACCTAGACCTGAACGTAGAACCTGAACCTAGACCTGAACCTAGACTTGAATCTATACCTGAACCTAGACCTGAAAGTAGAACCTGAACCTCGGCCTGAATCTACACCTGAACCTACACCTGAACCTACACCTGACCCTAAACTAGAACCTAGACCTGAACCAAGAACTGAACCTAGAAAAGAACCTAGACCTGAACGTAGAACCCGAACCTACACCTGAACCTAGACCAGAACCTAGACCTGAACCAAGAACTGAACCTAGACCTGAACCTAGGCCCGAACCTAGGCCTGAATCTAGACCTGAACCTAGACCTGAACATAGAACCTGAACCTAGACCTGAACCTAGACCTGAACATAGAACCTGAACCTAGACGTGAACCTAGACCTGAACGTAGACCTGAACCTAGACCTGAACGTAGAACCTGAACCCAGACCTGAACCTAGACCTGAACGTAGACCTGAACCTAGACCTGAACGTAGAACCTGAACCTAGACCTGAACCTACACCTGAACCTACACCTGAACGTAGACCTGAACCTAGACCCGAACGTAGAACCTGAACCTACACCTGAATCTAGACCTGAACCTAGACCTGAACGTAGTACCTGAACCTAGACCTGAACCTAGACCTGAACGTAGAACCTGAACCTAGACCTGAACCTAGTCCTGAACCTTGTTCTGAACGTAGAACCTGAATCTACGCCTGAACCTAGACCAGAACCTACACCTGAACCTACACCTGAACCTTGACCAGAACCTAGACCTGAACCTACACCTGAACCTAGACCAGAACCTAGACCTGAACCTAGACCAGAACCCAGACCTGAACCTAGACCTGAACGTAGTACCTGAACCTAGACCTGAACCTAGACCTGAACGTAGAACCTGAACCTAGACCTGAACCTAGTCCTGAACCTAGTTCTGAACGTAGAACCTGAATCTACGCCTGAACCTAGACCAGAACCTACACCTGAACCTACACCTGAACCTAGACCAGAACCTAGACCTGAACCTAGACCTGAACCTAGACCTGAACCTACACCTGAACCTAGACCTGAACGTAGAACCTGAACCCAGACCTGAACCTAGACCTGAACGTAGACCTGAACCTAGACCTGAACGTAGAACCTGAACCTACACCTGAATCTAGACCTGAACGTAGTACCTGAACCTAGACCTGAACCTAGACCTGAACGTAGAACCTGAACCTAGACCTGAACCTAGTCCTGAACCTAGTTCTGAACGTAGAACCTGAATCTACGCCTGAACCTAGACCTGAACCTAGACCAGAACCTAGACCTGAACCTAGACCAGAACCTAGACCTGAACCTACACCTGAACCTAGACTTGAATCTAGACTTGAATCTAGACCAGAACCTAGTCCTGAACCTAGTTCTGAACGTAGAACCTGAATCTACACCTGAACCTAGACCAGAACCTACACCTGAACCTACACCTGAACCTAGACCAGAACCTAGACCTGAACCTAGACCAGAACCTAGACCAGAACCTAGACGTGAACCTAGACTTGAATCTATACCTGAACCTAGACCTGAAAGTAGAACCTGAACCTAGACCTGAACCTACACCTGAACCTAGACTTGAATCTAGACCTGAACCTAGACCTGAACCTAGACCTGAACGTAGAACCTGAACCTAGACCTGAACCTAGACCTGAACCTAGACCTGAACCTACACCTGAACCTAGACTTGAATCTAGACCTGAACCTAGACCTGAATGTAGAACCTGAACCTAGACCTGAATGTAGAACCTGAACCTAGACCTGACCCTAGACCTGAACGTAGAACCTGAACCTAGACCTGAACCTACACCTGAACCTAGACTTGAATCTAGACCTGAACCTAGACCTGAACCTAGACCTGAACGTAGAACCTGAACCTAGACCTGAACCTAGACCTGAACCTAGACCTGAACCTACACCTGAACCTAGACTTGAATCTAGACCTGAACCTAGACCTGAATGTAGAACCTGAACCTAGACCTGAATGTAGAACCTGAACCTAGACCTGAACCTAGACCTGAACGTAGAACCTGAACCTAGACCTGAACCTAGGCCTGAAACTAGGCCTGAACCTAGGCCTGAATCTAGGCCTGAACCTAGACTTGAATCTAGACCTGAACCTGGCCCTGAACCTAGACTTGAATCTAGACCTGAACCTACACCTGAACCTAGACCTGAACGTAGAACCTGAACCCAGACCTGAACCTAGACCTGAACGTAGACCTGAACCTAGACCTGAACGTAGAACCTGAACCTACACCTGAATCTAGACCTGAACGTAGTACCTGAACCTAGACCTGAACCTAGACCTGAACGTAGAACCTGAACCTAGACCTGAACCTAGTCCTGAACCTAGTTCTGAACGTAGAACCTGAATCTACGCCTGAACCTAGACCTGAACCTAGACCAGAACCTAGACCTGAACCTAGACCAGAACCTAGACCTGAACCTACACCTGAACCTAGACTTGAATCTAGACTTGAATCTAGACCAGAACCTAGTCCTGAACCTAGTTCTGAACGTAGAACCTGAATCTACACCTGAACCTAGACCAGAACCTACACCTGAACCTACACCTGAACCTAGACCAGAACCTAGACCTGAACCTAGACCAGAACCTAGACCAGAACCTAGACGTGAACCTAGACTTGAATCTATACCTGAACCTAGACCTGAAAGTAGAACCTGAACCTAGACCTGAACCTACACCTGAACCTAGACTTGAATCTAGATCTGAACCTAGACCTGAACCTAGACCTGAACGTAGAACCTGAACCTAGACCTGAACCTAGACCTGAACCTAGACCTGAACCTACACCTGAACCTAGACTTGAATCTAGACCTGAACCTAGACCTGAATGTAGAACCTGAACCTAGACCTGAATGTAGAACCTGAACCTAGACCTGAACTTAGACCTGAACGTAGAACCTGAACCTAGACCTGAACCTAGACCTGAAACTAGGCCTGAACCTAGGCCTGAATCTAGGCCTGAACCTAGACTTGAATCTAGACCTGAACCTGGACCTGAACCTAGACTTGAATCTAGACCTGAACCTAGCCCTGAACCTAGACCTGAACCTAGAACCTGAACCTAGACCTGAACCTAGACCTGAATGTAGAACCTGACCCTAGACCTGAACCTAGACCTGAACCTAGACCTGAACGTAGAACCTGAACCTAGACCTGAACCTAGACCTGAACCTAGACCTGAATCTACGCCTGAACCTAGACCAGAACCTACACCTGAACCTACACCTGAACCTAGACCAGAACCTAGACCTGAACCTAGACCTGAACCTAGACCTGAACCTACACCTGAACCTAGACCTGAACGTAGAACCTGAACCCAGACCTGAACCTAGACCTGAACGTAGACCTGAACCTAGACCTGAACGTAGAACCTGAACCTACACCTGAATCTAGACCTGAACGTAGTACCTGAACCTAGACCTGAACCTAGACCTGAACGTAGAACCTGAACCTAGACCTGAACCTAGTCCTGAACCTAGTTCTGAACGTACAACCTGAATCTACGCCTGAACCTAGACCTGAACCTAGACCAGAACCTAGACCTGAACCTAGACCAGAACCTAGACCTGAACCTACACCTGAACCTAGACTTGAATCTAGACTTGAATCTAGACCAGAACCTAGTCCTGAACCTAGTTCTGAACGTAGAACCTGAATCTACACCTGAACCTAGACCAGAACCTACACCTGAACCTACACCTGAACCTAGACCAGAACCTAGACCTGAACCTAGACCAGAACCTAGACCAGAACCTAGACGTGAACCTAGACTTGAATCTATACCTGAACCTAGACCTGAAAGTAGAACCTGAACCTAGACCTGAACCTACACCTGAACCTAGACTTGAATCTAGACCTGAACCTAGACCTGAACCTAGACCTGAACGTAGAACCTGAACCTAGACCTGAACCTAGACCTGAACCTAGACCTGAACCTACACCTGAACCTAGACTTGAATCTAGACCTGAACCTAGACCTGAATGTAGAACCTGAACCTAGACCTGAATGTAGAACCTGAACCTAGACCTGAACCTAGACCTGAACGTAGAACCTGAACCTAGACCTGAACCTAGGCCTGAAACTAGGCCTGAACCTAGGCCTGAATCTAGGCCTGAACCTAGACTTGAATCTAGACCTGAACCTGGACCTGAACCTAGACTTGAATCTAGACCTGAACCTACACCTGAACCTAGACCTGAACGTAGAACCTGAACCCAGACCTGAACCTAGACCTGAACGTAGACCTGAACCTAGACCTGAACGTAGAACCTGAACCTACACCTGAATCTAGACCTGAACGTAGTACCTGAACCTAGACCTGAACCTAGACCTGAACGTAGAACCTGAACCTAGACCTGAACCTAGTCCTGAACCTAGTTCTGAACGTAGAACCTGAATCTACGCCTGAACCTAGACCTGAACCTAGACCAGAACCTAGACCTGAACCTAGACCAGAACCTAGACCTGAACCTACACCTGAACCTAGACTTGAATCTAGACTTGAATCTAGACCAGAACCTAGTCCTGAACCTAGTTCTGAACGTAGAACCTGAATCTACACCTGAACCTAGACCAGAACCTACACCTGAACCTACACCTGAACCTAGACCAGAACCTAGACCTGAACCTAGACCAGAACCTAGACCAGAACCTAGACGTGAACCTAGACTTGAATCTATACCTGAACCTAGACCTGAAAGTAGAACCTGAACCTAGACCTGAACCTACACCTGAACCTAGACTTGAATCTAGATCTGAACCTAGACCTGAACCTAGACCTGAACGTAGAACCTGAACCTAGACCTGAACCTAGACCTGAACCTAGACCTGAACCTACACCTGAACCTAGACTTGAATCTAGACCTGAACCTAGACCTGAATGTAGAACCTGAACCTAGACCTGAATGTAGAACCTGAACCTAGACCTGAACCTAGACCTGAACGTAGAACCTGAACCTAGACCTGAACCTAGACCTGAAACTAGGCCTGAACCTAGGCCTGAATCTAGGCCTGAACCTAGACTTGAATCTAGACCTGAACCTGGACCTGAACCTAGACTTGAATCTAGACCTGAACCTAGCCCTGAACCTAGACCTGAACCTAGAACCTGAACCTAGACCTGAACCTAGACCTGAACCTAGACCTGAATGTAGAACCTGACCCTAGACCTGAACCTAGACCTGAACCTAGACCTGAACGTAGAACCTGAACCTAGACCTGAACCTAGACCTGAACCTAGACCTGAAACTAGGCCTGAACCTAGGCCTGAATCTAGTCCTGAATCTAGACCTGAACCTAGACCTGAACCTAGGCCTGAATCTAGGCCTGAATCTAGACCTGAACCTAGGCCTGAATCGAGACCTGAATCTAGGCCTGAATCTGGACCTGAACCTAGACCTGAACCTAGGCCTGAACCTAGACCTGAATCTAGGCCTGAATCTAGACCTGAACCTAGGCCTGAACCTAGGCCTGAATCTAGGCCTGAATCTAGACCCGAACCTAGGCCTGAATCGAGACCTGAACCTAGGCCTGAACTACACCTGAACCTAGACCTGAATCTAGACCTGAACCTAGACCTGAACCTAGGCATGAATCTAGAACTGAACCCAGACCTGAACCTAGACCTGAATCTAGACCTGAACCTAGACCGGAACGTAGAACCTGAACCTAGACTTGAATCTAGACCTGAACCTAGACCTGAACCTAGACTTGAACCTACACCTGAACCTAGACTTGAATCTAGACCTGAACCTAGACCTGAACCTAGGCCTGAACGTAGACCTGAACCTACACCTGAACCTAGACTTGAATCTAGACTTGAACCTAGACCTGAACCTAGGCCTGAACCTAGGCCTGAATCTAGGCCTGAACCTAGACCAGAACCTACACCTGAACCTACACCTGAACCTAGACTTGAATCTAGACCTGAACCTAGACCTGAACCTAGACTTGAACCTACACCTGAACCTAGACTTGAATCTAGACCTGAACCTAGACCTGAACCTAGGCCTGAACCTAGACTTGAACCTACACCTGAACCTAGACTTGAATCTAGACCTGAACCTAGACCTGAACCTAGGCCTGAACGTAGACCTGAACCTACACCTGAACCTAGTCTTGAATCTAGACTTGAACCTAGACCTGAACCTAGACCTGAACCTAGACCTGAATCTAGACCTGAACCTAGACCTGAACCTAGACCTGAATCGAGACCTGAATCTAGGCCTGAATCTAGAGCTGAACCTAGACCTGAACCTAGGCCTGAATCTAGGCCTAATCTAAACCTGAACCTAGGCCTGAATCTAGACCTGAACCTAGACCTGAACCTAGGCCTCAAACTAGGCCTGAATCGAGACCTGAATCTAGGCCTGAATCTAGACCTGAACCTAGACCTGAACCTAGGCCTGAAACTAGGCCTGAATCGAGACCTGAATCTAGGCCTGAATCTAGACCTGAACCTAGGCCTGAATCTAGACCTGAACCTAGGCCTGAACCTACACCTGAACCTAGACCAGAACCTAGACCAGAACCTAGACCTGAACCTAGACCAGAACCTAGACCAGAACCTAGACCTGAACCTAGACCTGAACCTAGTCCTGAACCTAGTTCTGAACGTAGAACCTGAATCTACGCCTGAACCTAGACCAGAACCTACACCTGAACCTAGACCAGAACCTAGACCTGAACCTACACCTGAACCTACACCTGAACCTAGACCTGAACGTAGGACCTGAACCCAGACCTGAACCTAGACCTGAACGTAGACCTGAACCTAGACCTGAACGTAGAACCTGAACCTAGACCTGAACCTACACCTGAATCTAGACCTGAACCTAGACCTGAACCTAGACCTGAACGTAGAACCTGAACCTACACCTGAATCTAGACCTGAACCTAGACCTGAACGTAGTACCTGAACCTAGACCTGAACCTAGACCTGAACGTAGAACCTGAACCTAGACCTGAACCTAGTCCTGAACCTAGTTCTGAACGTAGAACCTGAATCTATGCCTGAACCTAGACCAGAACCTACACCTGAACCTACACCTGAACCTAGACTTGAATCTAGACCTGAACCTAGACCTGAACCTAGACTTGAACCTACACCTGAACCTAGACTTGAATCTAGACCTGAACCTAGACCTGAACCTAGGCCTGAACGTAGACCTGAACCTACACCTGAACCTAGACTTGAATCTAGACTTGAACCTAGACCTGAACCTAGACCTGAACCTAGACCTGAATCTAGACCTGAACCTAGACCTGAACCTAGACCTGAATCGAGACCTGAATCTAGGCCTGAATCTAGAGCTGAACCTAGACCTGAACCTAGGCCTGAATCTAGGCCTAATCTAAACCTGAACCTAGGCCTGAATCTAGACCTGAACCTAGACCTGAACCTAGGCCTCAAACTAGGCCTGAATCGAGACCTGAATCTAGGCCTGAATCTAGACCTGAACCTAGACCTGAACCTAGGCCTGAAACTAGGCCTGAATCGAGACCTGAATCTAGGCCTGAATCTAGACCTGAACCTAGGCCTGAATCTAGACCTGAACCTAGGCCTGAATCTACACCTGAACCTAGACCAGAACCTACACCTGAACCTACACCTGAACCTAAACCAGAACCTAGACCTGAACCAAGAACTGAACCTAGAAATGAACCTAGACCTGAACGTAGAACCTGAACCTACACCTGAACCTAGACCAGAACCTAGACCTGAACCAAGAACTGAACCTAGACCTGAACCTAGGCCTGAATTTACACCTGAACCTACACCTGAACCTAAACCAGAACCTAGACCTGAACCAAGAACTGAACCTAGAAATGAACCTAGACCTGAACGTAGAACCCGAACCTACACCTGAACCTAGACCAGAACCTAGACCTGAACCCAGAACTGAACCTAGACCTGAACCTAGACCTGAACCTAGGCCTGAATCTAGACCTGAACCTAGACCTGAACGTAGAACCCGAACCTAGACGTGAACCTAGACCTGAACGTAGACCTGAACCTAGACCTGAACGTAGGACCTGAACCCAGACCTGAACCTAGACCTGAACGTAGACCTGAACCTAGACCTGAACGTAGAACCTGAACCTAGACCTGAACCTACACCTGAATCTAGACCTGAACCTAGACCTGAACGTAGTACCTGAACCTAGACCTGAACCTAGACCTGAACGTAGAACCTGAACCTAGACCTGAACCTAGTCCTGAACCTAGTTCTGAACGTAGAACCTGAATCTACGCCTGAACCTAGACAGAACCTACACCTGAACCTACACCTGAACCTAGACCAGAACCTAGACCTGAACCTACACCTGAACCTAGACCAGAACCTAGACCAGAACCTAGACCAGAACCTAGACCTGAACCTACACCTGAACCTAGACCTGAACGTAGAACCTGAACCCAGACCAGAACCTAGACCTGAACGTAGACCTGAACCTAGACCAGAACCTAGACCTGAACCTACACCTGAACCTAGACCTGAACCTAGACCTGAACCTAGAACCTGAACCCAGACCTGAACCTAGACCTGAACGTAGTACCTGAACCTAGACCTGAACCTAGACCTGAACGTAGAACCTGAACCTAGACCTAAACCTAGTCCTGAACCTAGTTCTGAACGTAGAACCAGAATCTACGCCTGAACCTAGACCTGAACCTTCACCTGAACGTAGAACCTGAACCTAGACCTGAACCTAGTCCTGAACCTAGTTCTGAACGTAGAACCTGAATCTACGCCTGAACCTAGACCTGAACCTAGACCAGAACCTAGACCTGAACCCAGACCAGAACCTAGACCTGAACCTAGACCTGAACCTACACCTGAACCTAGACTTGAATCTAGACTTGAATCTAGAGCTGAACCTAGACCAGAACCTACACCTGAACCTACACCTGAACCTAGACCAGAACCTACACCTGAACCTACACCTGAACCTAGACCAGAACCTAGACCTGAACCTAGACCAGAACCTAGACCTGAACCTAGACCTGAACCTAGACCAGAACCTAGACCAGAACGTAGACCTGAACCAAGACCAGAACGTAGAACCTGAACCTAGGCCTGAATCTACACCTGAACCTACACCTGAACCTACACCTGAACCTAAACCAGAACCTAGACCTGAACCAAGAACTGAACCTAGACCTGAACGTAGAACCCGAACCTACACCTGAACCTAGACCAGAACCTAGACCTGAACCTACACCTGAACCTAGACCAGAACCTAGACCTGAACCTAGACCTGAACCTAGACCAGAACCTAGACCAGTACCTACACCTGAACCTACACCAGAACCTAGACCAGAACCTAGACCTGAACCTAGACCAGAACCTAGACCAGAACCTAGACCTGAACCTAGACCTGAACCTAGTCCTGAACCTAGTTCTGAACGTAGAACCTGAATCTACGCCTGAACCTAGACCAGAACCTACACCTGAACCTAGACCAGAACCTAGACCTGAACCTACACCTGAACCTACACCTGAACCTAGACCTGAACGTAGGACCTGAACCCAGACCTGAACCTAGACCTGAACGTAGACCTGAACCTAGACCTGAACGTAGAACCTGAACCTAGACCTGAACCTACACCTGAATCTAGACCTGAACCTAGACCTGAACGTAGAACCTGAACCTACACCTGAATCTAGACCTGAACCTAGACCTGAACGTAGTACCTGAACCTAGACCTGAACCTAGACCTGAACGTAGAACCTGAACCTAGACCTGAACCTAGTCCTGAACCTAGTTCTGAACGTAGAACCTGAATCTACGCCTGAACCTAGACCAGAACCTACACCTGAACCTACACCTGAACCTAGACCTGAACCTACACCTGAACCTAGACCAGAACCTAGACCTGAACCTAGACCAGAACCTAGACCTGAACCTACACCTGAACCTAGACCTGAACGTAGAACCTGAACCCAGACCTGAACCTAGACCTGAACGTAGACCTGAACCTAGACCAGAACCTAGACCTGAACCTACACCTGATCCTAGACCTGAACCTAGACCTGAACGTAGAACCTGAACCCAGACCTGAACCTAGACCTGAACGTAGTACCTGAACCTAGACCTGAACCTAGACCTGAACGTAGAACCTGAACCTAGACCTGAACCTAGTCCTGAACCTAGTTCTGAACGTAGAACCAGAATCTACGCCTGAACCTAGACCAGAACCTTCACCTGAACGTAGAACCTGAACCTAGACCTGAACCTAGTCCTGAACGTAGTTCTGAACGTAGAACCTGAATCTACGCCTGAACCTAGACCTGAACCTAGACCAGAACCTAGACCTGAACCTAGACCAGAACCTAGACCTGAACCTAGACCTGAACCTAGACCTGAACCTACACCTGAACCTAGACTTGAATCTAGACTTGAATCTAGAGCTGAACCTAGACCAGAACCTACACCTGAACCTACACCTGAACCTAGACCAGAACCTTGACCTGAACCTAGACCAGAACCTAGACCTGAACCTAGACCTGAACCTAGACCTGAACCTAGACCAGAACGTAGACCTGAACCAAGACCTGAACGTAGAACCTGAACCTAGGCCTGAATCTACACCTAAACCTACACCTGAACCTACACCTGAACCTAAACCAGAACCTAGACCTGAACCAAGAACTGAACCTAGACCTGAACGTAGAACCCGAACCTACACCTGAACCTAGACCAGAACCTAGACCTGAACCTACACCTGAACCTAGACCAGAACCTAGACCTGAACCTAGACCTGAACCTAGACCAGAACCTAGACCAGTACCTACACCTGAACCTACACCAGAACCTAGACCAGAACCTAGACCTGAACCTAGACCAGAACCTAGACCAGAACCTAGACCTGAACCTAGACCTGAACCTAGTCCTGAACCTAGTTCTGAACGTAGAACCTGAATCTACGCCTGAACCTAGACCAGAACCTACACCTGAACCTAGACCAGAACCTAGACCTGAACCTACACCTGAACCTAGACCTGAACCTAGACCAGAACCTAGACCTGAACCTAGACCTGAACCTAGACCTGAACCTAAACCTGAACCTAGACCTGAACGTAGAACCTGAACCCAGACCTGAACCTAGACCTGAACGTAGAACCTGAACCTAGACCTGAACCTAGTCCTGAACCTAGTTCTGAACGTAGAACCTGAATCTACGCCTGAACCTAGACCAGAACCTACACCTGAACGTAGAACCTGAACCTAGACCTGAACCTAGTCCTGAACCTAGTTCTGAACGTAGAACCTGAATCTACGCCTGAACATAGACCTGAACCTAGACCTGAACCTAGACCTGAACCTAGACCAGAACCTAGACCTGAACCTACACCAGAACCTAGACTTGAATCTAGACCTGAACCTAGACCAGAACCTACACCTGAACCTACACCTGAACCTAGACCAGAACCTACACCTGAACCTACACCTGAACCTAGACCTGAACCTAGACCTGAACCTACACCTGAACCTAGACCTGAACGTAGAACCTGAACCCAGACCTGAACCTAGACCTGAACGTAGTACCTGAACCTAGACCTGAACCTAGACCTGAACGTAGAACCTGAACCTAGACCTGAACCTAGTCCTGAACCTAGTTCTGAACGTAGAACCTGAATCTACGCCTGAACCTAGACCAGAACCTACACCTGAACGTAGAACCTGAACCTAGACCTGAACCTAGTCCTGAACCTAGTTCTGAACGTAGAACCTGAATCTACGCCTGAACCTAGACCTGAACCTAGACCTGAACCTAGACCTGAACCTAGACCAGAACCTAGACCTGAACCTACACCTGAACCTAGACTTGAATCTAGACCTGAACCTAGACCAGAACCTACACCTGAACCTACACCTGAACCTAGACCAGAACCTACACCTGAACCTACACCTGAACCTAGACCAGAACCTACACCTGAACCTACACCTGAACGTAGAACCTGAACCCAGACCTGAACCTAGACCTGAACGTAGACCTGAACCTAGACCAGAACCTACACCTGAACCTACACCTGAACCTAGACCAGAACCTACACCTGAACCTACACCTGAACCTAGACCAGAACCTAGACCTGAACCTAGACCAGAACCTAGACCTGAACCTAGACCTGAACCTAGACGTGAACCTAGACCAGAACGTAGACCTGAACCAAGACCAGAACGTAGAACCTGAACCTAGACTTGAATCTAGACTTGAATCTAGACCTGAACCTAGTCCTGAACCTAGTTCTGAACGTAGAACCTGAATCTACACCTGAACCTAGACCAGAACCTACACCTGAACCTAGACCAGAACCTAGACCTGAACCTACACCTGAACCTACACCTGAACCTAGACCAGAACCTAGACCTGAACCTAGACCTGAACCTAGACCTGAACCTAGACCTGAACCTAAACCTGAACCTAGACCTGAACGTAGAACCTGAACCCAGACCTGAACCTAGACCTAAACGTAGAACCTGAACCTAGACCTGAACCTAGTCCTGAACCTAGTTCTGAACGTAGAACCTGAATCTACGCCTGAACCTAGACCAGAACCTACACCTGAACGTAGAACCTGAACCTAGACCTGAACCTAGTCCTGAACCTAGTTCTGAACGTAGAACCTGAATCTACGCCTGAACCTAGACCTGAACCTAGACCTGAACCTAGACCTGAACCTAGACCAGAACCTAGACCTGAACCTACACCAGAACCTAGACTTGAATCTAGACCTGAACCTAGACCAGAACCTACACCTGAACCTACACCTGAACCTAGACCAGAACCTACACCTGAACCTACACCTGAACCTAGACCTGAACCTAGACCTGAACCTACACCTGAACCTAGACCTGAACGTAGAACCTGAACCCAGACCTGAACCTAGACCTGAACGTAGTACCTGAACCTAGACCTGAACCTAGACCTGAACGTAGAACCTGAACCTAGACCTGAACCTAGTCCTGAACCTAGTTCTGAACGTAGAACCTGAATCTACGCCTGAACCTAGACCAGAACCTACACCTGAACGTAGAACCTGAACCTAGACCTGAACCTAGTCCTGAACCTAGTTCTGAACGTAGAACCTGAATCTACGCCTGAACCTAGACCTGAACCTAGACCTGAACCTAGACCTGAACCTAGACCAGAACCTAGACCTGAACCTACACCTGAACCTAGACTTGAATCTAGACCTGAACCTAGACCAGAACCTACACCTGAACCTACACCTGAACCTAGACCAGAACCTACACCTGAACCTACACCTGAACCTACACCTGAACCTACACCTGAACGTAGAACCTGAACCCAGACCTGAACCTAGACCTGAACGTAGACCTGAACCTAGACCAGAACCTACACCTGAACCTACACCTGAACCTAGACCAGAACCTACACCTGAACCTACACCTGAACCTAGACCAGAACCTAGACCTGAACCTAGACCAGAACCTAGACCTGAACCTAGACCTGAACCTAGACGTGAACCTAGACCAGAACGTAGACCTGAACCAAGACCAGAACGTAGAACCTGAACCTAGACTTGAATCTAGACTTGAATCTAGACCTGAACCTAGTCCTGAACCTAGTTCTGAACGTAGAACCTGAATCTACACCTGAACCTAGACCAGAACCTACACCTGAACCTACACCTGAACCTAGACCAGAACCTAGACCTGAACCTAGACCAGAACCTAGACGTGAACCTAGACGTGAACCTAGACCAGAACGTAGACCTGAACCAAGACCAGAACGTAGAACCTGATCCTACACTTGAACCTAGACTTGAATCTAGACCTGAACCTAGACCTGAACCCAGACCTGAACCTACACCTGAACCTAGACCTGAACGTAGAACCTGAACCTAGACCTGAACCTAGACCTGAATCTATACCTGAACCTAGACCTGAAAGTAGAACCTGAACCTAGACCTGAACCTACACCTGAACCTAGACTTGAATCTAGACCTGAACCTAGACCTGAACTTAGACCTGAACGTAGAACCTGAACCTAGACCTGAACCTAGACCTGAACCTACACCTGAACCTACACCTGAACCTAGACTTGAATCTAGACCTGAACCTAGACCTGAATGTAGAACCTGAACCTAGACCTGAATGTAGAACCTGAACCTAGACCTGAACCTAGACCTGAACGTAGAACCTGAACCTAGACCTGAACCTAGACCTGAAACTAGGCCTGAACCTAGGCCTGAATCTAGGCCTGAACCTAGACCTGAATCTAGACCTGAACCTAGACCTGAACCTAGACTTGAATCTAGACCTGAACCTAGCCCTGAACCTAGACCTGAACCTAGAACCTGAACCTAGACCTGAACCTAGACCTGAATGTAGAACCTGAACCTAGACCTGAACCTAGACCTGAACCTAGACCTGAACGTAGAACCTGAACCTAGACCTGAACCTAGACCTGAACCTAGGCCTGAATGTAGAACCTGAACCTAGACCTGAACCTAGACCTGAACATAGAACCTGAACCTAGACCTGAACCTAGGCCTGAACCTAGACCTGAATGTATAACCCAGTGTTAGTAGTTTCTCCGTCTTCTTCCATATTTGATGCCGGCCATCTGATCCTTCTTACACAGACTAACATCTTTTTCCCAGCCACAGGACATGTCTTTCTACATGGTTGTTAGCATTAATCAGTTCCAGTTAAATAACTTGAACACATAAAAAAGGAAAAGACTGAAACCTGGTATTTTGGGATGTTTCCCATCTCTGTAGAGGACCGATGAAGGAAAATTTCCAGTTATTTCGAAAGAGGTTTTTCATTTATTTAATTTTCATGGCTTTACCAGCTATCTGCTTGATTGAGTGCGAAGGTGTGACTGACAGTGGAGGTGCCGAAGTGGCAAAGTTACAATAAAGATTGATTGTTTGAAGCAAATAGCTATTAAGCAACAGAGAGAAGGAGCTATTATGGTGAAATGAAGTATTGTTAAAGAAACAATATTCCTCTGAGTGGATGAGAGCCTCCTGAAGAGGTCTCGGATTAGATCTCACCAGTGCACCTCGGAGGGGAGTTTAATCATTACAGTGGGAGAAATAAAGCAGCTCATCAAGTCTCTCCAGGAATGAAGATTAAGCCTTGCTACAAACACAAAGGAGAGGGAGAAAATCACTGTTGAGAGTCATTTATAAGAATTGTTTGGTTGCTAACTTTGACTTTTACAAGAGGTTTCCACTCTGCCACTAAAACATGGTTGCCTGTAAATAGGTGTTTAGTGGGCCGGTGTTTAAGATTTATCTCCAGCTTTAGGGTGGTCATGGCTGAGTGGAGAAAGTCTGTCTAAGCAGAAAACAGTCCCTCTCTGCCTGTCAGACCTGAAGTATAGCAAAGGACAGCAATAAGAAATAAAAAATACAGTGAGAAAGATAAGTATGATGGTTCCCTTTCAGATTTATGGACTGGTTATAAAGATATACTTCTAGTTGCCAAAACCATAAAGAAAATGTGTGTGTAAGTAAAAATCAGAAGACTAAATGAAACATAAAAAACACTTAAATGAAATTAAGTTGCACCTATTTTCAGACACATATGCTCAGAATATTGTATTCTGCTGTTTAAAGGAACATTTAGCAGCAGAAAAATGTTGGCCATTAAACTTAATAAAGTTCTGTTAATGTCATTAAAGTGCCATAATGTCGGCTGTCATTGACATCTGCATCAGTTTGTTCAACATTGATGAATGACAATCTGAAGTGTCTTTACTTTCTTTGCACATTCCAGTTGGAATCTAATGATTGCTGAGAGCAGGTGCATACTGGTGCCATAACTTTCAGTTTACATATGGTCCCATTATCTCACACCTACTTAACTGATAACTATTTGGTTATGGAAAAACTAATTTGTGGCAACTCTTGTAAAAATGTTTACTGTCAGTAAAGTGTCGCTGATGTCTGTAACATTCTGCGAATTCCCAGAAATATTAGAAAAGATCTGATAACGTCATTAAAGTCCAGTTGCTGAAAAATTTGTTGTGGGAACCAACATGCCAAAAGCTCTTTGGATGTCCAGGGGGACATCTCCTGACGGCTGAGGAACATCACCTTTCAGCAGGGGAAGCTTCCGACTCGCCACATGCATAAAGGCAGATTCCACCAACCTTTTAAAACCACATTAGCCCCGGTCCTGATCAAAAGCTACAATATTTACATTCTTCAAAGGTAGATGGAGATAACCTACACCAAGTGCAGATTAATGAAACCCACATTCTAACTTGCAAAACCTTTTTTTTATTTGTGAAAGTAGAAATGATAGAAATTCTATGGGATTATGCAGAAAATTTATCCAAATTTAGCATTTAGCTTTTTTCACTGATCTGAAAAAGAAAGAAAAAAGACGAGAACACTTCAGACACAAGCATGTGAAATTACTTTACGTACTTAATTGTTTTAAAAAAAATATACAAAAATATACAAAAATTAGTATATGGTAGGGCTGGGCAATATTGCAAAAAATATAACAATAATCTTCCCATTGATTGTTGGTTTGAAATGTTTCCTGATCATTTTTGTCACTTGTCACTTTGTCACTTGTCACTTGCTTCACTAGCTGAACTAAGGACATAGTTTAATAACAAAATGATTTAACATAGTGTAAAGAATGACACTGTAAAAATGCAAACATGTGTACATGCGGGTAGGTACTACAACCTAAACCAAAAAAGCCAAACAATATGGTGACAGTTAAGGTCCTGAGACATTTAGATACCAAATAAACCAAATAAAAGTGAAAAAAAAAAATTTCATACAGTGGACTGGTTTTGAATCTCAAAATGATGAAATCTAAATAAAAGCTGGTGCATTTCAGTTTTATAATATTTACTCAGCAAAGAAGAATCACACTGGAGTAAATAATGTAAAATGTAAACAAATACACTTCGTCTTAGCCGGTGCACAGGTTGGTCGCAATGGTAAAGCTTTAACGTCCCCATGTGCACCTTCAAGCTTCCCACAACACACTTCATAAAGCAGGGGAAGAGCTGTCTGAGAAAGATTTTCTGTCCTTCAGTAAGTCATTTACTACACCTGTTCCTCCCCATATGGCTCCTGGACATATCTTTGGATTGACACTGCGCTGGTTTGTCTCTGCTCCTTTCAGACTCCTTCTCATACGGGGTTATGGCAGAGAAAAGATGATTGTTGTATCGTTGCCTTGCTAACACTTGTTTCCTGTGCCTGAGACAGGTGGTGCCTGAGCAAGCTGAAGACTGATTTCTTCAAGGAGGACTTCCACACTAAGTTTAACTATATTTGTCAGAGGAGTTGGAGAACTCAATGTTGTGGGATTTATTCTTTGCATTTTAACACAGGGAATATTCCAGAAAGGGTAAAGAAAAAAAGCTTGCAGCACAACATGTCAACATCTGCGTCCAACTGGACTCTGAGCAGTCTATTACCACCTTCCTGTGATGTCCTCTACATTGTTGTGTTGTTCTCACTCACCTTAACATCTACTTTGACGTAGGGCAATAATAATTTGCACACGTGTAACATCCCATGATGAGCAAAAAAGTCAATGAAACACCTGTTGCCATGGCAACGGGGGTCCGCTATCTTGGCATTCATGCCCATTTTTTTTACTTTAAGCGTATCGTATTTGAACAAACTAGTCTAGGGGCATTGATGGAAGTGGCTTCAAATTCAGCAGGAAGCTTCGTCACAAGATGGGGACCAAAAGTTATTCAAATCTTTCCAATAGGACAAAGCGAACAGTTTAGATGGGTTCCAGCTCAAAGTGGCAGCAGTGTGTTGATGTTTCTGGAAAGAAAGGTGAAGATCTGCAGCCAAAGAGAGACCAAACTTGTCTGCCTGGTGAGTGTTGGCTAAGATCAAGGATTAATGACCTCTATTACTCTTTGTCATTCTCTGCAGCATCTTCATCTGAGGATGCCCCATCCATCACCACAGGAGGTACATTTGTGAGTGGCACCAAACCCTTTCCCACCACCCAGGACTCAGGCAGGAGGCCCCCTGTGGTTTCCACCATCCCACCCATCTACATTCCAAATCATCACCCACCCTACAGGAACAACCCCCATCGCCAGGCTACACATGGTCCTCATGGTGGGTTTAACTACTTTGTGCACTCTGGAGGATCCAACATGCAGCCCACTTACTTCATTCCGCCATCTGGAATTTCATCGGAAAAACACGGAAAACTTTCACATGGGAGTGCTGAGAGCTCCAGCATGGAAGCAGCTGTTTTATCAGCCACTTCTCACTTCAGCACTCCTGTTCCTCTCAGCAACACAGTTTTAAAAGGTTCTTCCAGTGATCCTCCCATAGTTGCAGAAGAAGAGTCACAGCGAAGGACTGACGAGGAGGATCCAAGCACCACCACCATACGGAGTCCAGGTGAGAACTCATCAGTGTGAAAAATGTGTCATAAAAATCTCTTCCGCCGTAATGAGCTGATGGAATATGATATGAAGAACAAGTTCATGTATTATCATTGTTCTGTAAATGTAGATGGCAGGGATGTCTACAAGAGTCTGAATCACTTTCAGTTGTGATGGTTAATCTGTCATCTGGTTTGATTAGAAAATTCTTTTCCCCTTCATCTACCAACACTTAAAACGTAACAAGGACAGAATGAACTCACTCTGGATGCGCCCCAGGGAAGCACCTCAATTTTCCCAGGAAAAACGACCCATTGTGAACAATAGCTCATGTTTACATCACAGTAACTAAAACAGTAACTTTAACAGGAGACCAGACATTGCTGTGTCAGCCTCCGCACATCTAAAAGACGTGATGCATGCACCGTATTGCACCATGCTAATGTAGCCGCTACCAGAACAACTGGCCAGACTTAAATGATACAAACTTCATTGTAAATAAACTCATGTTTCTACTGAGCTCATTCATGTCAATGTTTTAACATTTAGGGCACATACTGTATTGAAATAAATAAAAAATCTGGTGGCGGTGATGAAAATGACAGGATGTCAGCACAGATGGCATCTGTACATCCCACTTCCAAACAAAATCCCGCCTCCGAGATCCAGCTCTATACCAGATCGTGGTTCCATCTAGATCCCGCTTCCAACAACATCCAACGATATCCCGCTTCCAACAAGATCTAATGATATCCTGCTTCCAACAAGATCCAACGATATCCCGCTTCCAACAAGATCTAATGATATCCTGCTTCCAACAACATCCAACGATATCCCGCTTCCAACAAGATCTAATGATATCCTGTTTCCAACAACATCCAACGATATCCCGCTTCCAACAAGATCTAATGATATCCTGCTTCCAACAACATCCAACGATATCCCACTTCCAACAAGATCTAATGATATTCTGCTTCCAACAACATCCAACGATATCCTGCTTCCAACAAGATCTAATGATATCCTGTTTCCAACAAGATCTAATGATATCCTGCTTCCAACAGCATCCAACGATATCCCACTTCCAACAAGATCTAATGATATCCTGTTTCCAACAAGATCTAATGATATCCTGCTTCCAACAGCATCCAACGATATCCCACTTCCAACAAGATCTAATGATATTCTGCTTCCAACAACATCCAACGATATCCCACTTCCAACAAGATCTAATGATATTCTGCTTCCAACAACATCCAACGATATCCCGCTTCCAACAAGATCTAATGATATCCTGTTTCCAACAAGATCTAATGATATCCTGTTTCCAACAAGATCTAATGATATCCTGCTTCCAACAACATCCAACGATATCCCGCTTCCAACAAGATCTAATGATATCCTGCTTCCAACAAGATCTAATGATATCCTGCTTCCAACAACATCCAACGATATCCTGCTTCCAACAAGATCTAATGATATCCTGTTTCCAACAAGATCTAATGATATTCTGCTTCCAACAACATCCAACGATATCCCGCTTCCAACAAGATCTAATGATATCCCGCTTCCAACAAGATCTAATGATATCATGTTTCCAACAAGATCTAATGATATCCTGCTTCCAACAAGATCTAATGATATCATGTTTCCAACAAGATCTAATGATATCCTGCTTCCAACAAGATCTAATGATATCCTGCTTCCAACAAGATCTAATGATATCCCGCTTCCAACAAGATCTAATGATATCCTGTTTCCAACAAGATCTAATGATATCCTGCTTCCAACAAGATCTAATGATATCCTGCTTCCAACAAGATCTAATGATATCCTGCTTCCAGAAAGATCTAATGATATCCTGCTTCCAACAAGATCTAATGATATCCTGCTTCCAGAAAGATCTAATGATATCCTGCTTCCAACAAGATCTAATGATATCCTGTTTCCAACAAGATCTAATGATACCCTGTTTCCAACAAGATCTAATGATATCCCACTTCCAACAAGATCTAATGATATCCTGTTTCCAACAAGATCTAATGATATCCTGCTTCCAACAACATCCAACGATATCCCACTTCCAACAAGATCTAATGATATCCCACTTCCAACAAGATCTAATGATATCCTGCTTCCAACAACATCCAACGATATCCCACTTCCAACAAGATCTAATGATATCCTGCTTCCAACAAGATCTAATGATATCCCGCTTCCAACAACATCCAACGATATCCCACTTCCAACAAGATCTAATGATATCCTGTTTCCAACAAGATCTAATGATATCCTGTTTCCAACAAGATCTAATGATATCCTGCTTCCAACAACATCCAACGATATCCCACTTCCAACAAGATCTAATGATACCCCACTTCCAACAAGATCTAATGATATCCTGTTTCCAACAAGATCTAATGATATCCCGCTTCCAACAAGATCTAATGATATCCTGCTTCCAACAAGATCTAATGATATCCTGTTTCCAAGAAGATCTAATGATATCCTGCTTCCAACAAGATCTAATGATATCCTGCTTCCAACAAGATCTAATGATATCCTGCTTCCAACAAGATCTAATGATATCCTGCTTCCAACAAGATCTAATGATATCCTGTTTCCAAGAAGATCTAATGATATCCTGCTTCCAACAAGATCTAATGATATCCTGCTTCCAACAAGATCTAATGATATCCTGCTTCCAACAACATCCAACGATATCCCGCTTCCAACAAGATCTAATGATATCCTGTTTCCAAGAAGATCTAATGATATCCTTCTTCCAGCAAGATCTAATGATATCCTGTTTCCAACAAGATCTAATGATATCCTGTTTCCAACAAGATCTAATGATATCCTGCTTCCAACAAGATCTAATGATATCCTGCTTCCAAGAAGATCTAATGATATCCTGCTTCCAACAAGATCTAATGATATCCTGCTTCCAACAAGATCTAAAGATATCCTGTTTCCAACAAGATCTAATGATATCCTGTTTCCAACAAGATCTAATGATATCCTGCTTCCAACAAGATCTAATGATATCCTGCTTCCAACAAGATCTAATGATATCCTGTTTCCAAGAAGATCTAATGATATCCTGCTTCCAACAAGATCTAATGATATCCTGCTTCCAACAAGATCTAATGATATCCTGCTTCCAACAAGATCTAATGATATCCTGTTTCCAACAAGATCTAATGATATCCTGTTTCCAACAAGATCTAATGATATCCTGTTTCTAACAAGATCTAATGATATCCTGCTTCCAACAAGATCTAATGATATCCTGTTTCCAACAAGATCTAATGATATCCCGCTTCCAACAAGATCTAATGATATCCTGTTTCCAAGAAGATCTAATGATATCCTGCTTCCAACAAGATCTAATGATATCCTGCTTCCAAGAAGATCTAATGATATCCTGCTTCCAAGAAGATCTAATGATATCCTGCTTCCATCAAGATCTAATGATATCCTGTTTCCAACAAGATCTAATGATATCCTGTTTCCAACAAGATCTAATGATATCCTGTTTCCAACAAGATCTAATGATATCCTGCTTCCAACAAGATCTAATGATATCCTGTTTCCAACAAGATCTAATGATATCCAGCTTCCAAGAAGATCTAATGATATCCTGCTTCCAACAAGATCTAATGATATCCTGTTTCCAACAAGATCTAATGATATCCTGTTTCCAACAAGATCTAATGATATCCTGCTTCCAACAAGATCTAATGATATCCTGTTTCCAACAAGATCTAATGATATCCTGTTTCCAACAAGATCTAATGATATCCTGCTTCCAACAAGATCTAATGATATCCTGTTTCCAACAAGATCTAATGATATCCTGCTTCCAACAACATCCAACGATATCCCGCTTCCAACAAGATCTAATGATATCCTGTTTCCAACAAGATCTAATGATATCCTGTTTCCAACAAGATCTAATGATATCCTGCTTCCAACAAGATCTAATGATATCCTGTTTCCAACAAGATCTAATGATATCCTGCTTCCAACAACATCCAACGATATCCCATTTCCAAACAAAATCCCGCCTCCGAGATCCAGCTCTATACCAGATCGTGGTTCCATCTAGATCCCGCTTCCTACAACATCCAACGATATCCCGCTTCCAACAAGATCTAATGATATCCTGCTTCCAACAAGATCTAAAGATATCCTGTTTCCAACAAGATCTAATGATATCCTGTTTCCAACAAGATCTAAAGATATCCTGCTTCCAACAAGATCTAATGATATCCTGTTTCTAACAAGATCTAATGATATCCTGTTTCCAACAAGATCTAATGATATCCCTCTTCCAACAAGATCTAATGATATTCTGTTTCCAACAAGATCTAATGATATCCTGCTTCCAACAAGATCTAATGATATCCTGCTTCCAACAAGATCTAATGATATCCTGTTTCCAACAAGATCTAATGATATCCTGTTTCCAACAAGATCTAATGATATCCCTCTTCCAACAAGATCTAATGATATTCTGTTTCCAACAAGATCTAATGATATCCTGCTTCCAACAAGATCTAATGATATCCTGCTTCCAACAAGATCTAATGATATCCTGTTTCCAACAAGATCTAATGATATCCTGCTTCCAACAACATCCAACGATATCCCGCTTCCAACAAGATCTAATGATATCCTGTTTCCAAGAAGATCTAATGATATCCTGTTTCCAACAAGATCTAATGATATCCTGTTTCCAACAAGATCTAATGATATCCTGCTTCCAACAAGATCTAATGATATCCTGTTTCCAACAAGATCTAATGATATCCTGCTTCCAACAAGATCTAATGATATCCCGCTTCCAACAAGATCTAATGATATCCTGTTTCCAACAACATCCAACGATATCCCACTTCCAAACAAAATCCCGCCTCCGAGATCCAGCTCTATACCAGATCGTGGTTCCATCTAGATCCCGCTTCCTACAACATCCAACGATATCCCGCTTCCAACAAGATCTAATGATATCCTGTTTCCAACAACATCCAACGATATCCCACTTCCAAACAAAATCCCGCCTCCGAGATCCAGCTCTATACCAGATCGTGGTTCCATCTAGATCCCGCTTTCAACAACATCCAACGATATCCCGCTTCCAACAAGATCTAATGATATCCTGTTTCCAACAAGATCTAAAGATATCCTGCTTCCAACAGCATCCAACGATATCCCACTTCCAACAAGATCTAATGATATTCTGCTTCCAACAACATCCAACGATATCCCGCTTCCAACAAGATCTAATGATATCCTGTTTCCAACAAGATCTAATGATATCCTGCTTCCAACAACATCCAACGATATCCCGCTTCCAACAAGATCTAATGATATCCCACTTCCAACAAGATCTAATGATATCCTGTTTCCAACAAGATCTAAAGATATCCTGCTTCCAACAGCATCCAACGATATCCCACTTCCAACAAGATCTAATGATATTCTGCTTCCAACAACATCCAACGATATCCCGCTTCCAACAAGATCTAATGATATCATGTTTCCAACAAGATCTAATGATATCCTGCTTCCAACAACATCCAACGATATCCCGCTTCCAACAAGATCTAATGATATCCTGCTTCCAACAAGATCTAATGATATCCTGCTTCCAACAACATCCAACGATATCCCGCTTCCAACAAGATCTAATGATATCCTGTTTCCAACAAGATCTAATGATATCCTGCTTCCAACAGCATCCAACGATATCCCACTTCCAACAAGATCTAATGATATCCTGCTTCCAACAACATCCAACGATATCCCGCTTCCAACAAGATCTAATGATATCATGTTTCCAACAAGATCTAATGATATCCTGCTTCCAACAAGATCTAATGATATCATGTTTCCAACAAGATCTAATGATATCCTGCTTCCAACAAGATCTAATGATATCCTGCTTCCAACAAGATCTAATGACATCCTGCTTCCAACAAGATCTAATGATATCCTGCTTCCAACAAGATCTAATGATATCCTGTTTCCAACAAGATCTAATGATATCCTGCTTCCAACAAGATCTAATGATATCCTGCTTCCAACAAGATCTAATGATATCCTGCTTCCAACAAGATCTAATGATATCCTGCTTCCAACAAGATCTAATGATATCCTGCTTCCAACAAGATCTAATGATATCCTGCTTCCAACAAGATCTAATGATATCCCGCTTCCAACAAGATCTAATGATATCCCGCTTCCAACAAGATCTAATGATATCCTGTTTCCAACAAGATCTAATGATATCCTGTTTCCAACAAGATCTAATGATATCCTGCTTCCAACAAGATCTAATGATATCCTGCTTCCAACAAGATCTAATGATATCCTGTTTCCAACAAGATCTAATGATATCCTGCTTCCAACAAGATCTAATGATATCCTGTTTCCAACAAGATCTAATGATATCCTGCTTCCAACAAGATCTAATGATATCCTGCTTCCAACAAGATCTAATGATATCCTGCTTCCAACAAGATCTAATGATATCCTGCTTCCAACAAGATCTAATGATATCCTGCTTCCAACAAGATCTAACGATATCCCGCTTCCAACAAGAGCTAATGATATCCTGTTTCCAACAAGATCTAAAGATATCCTGTTTCCATCAAGATCTAAAGATATCCTGTTTCCAACAAGATCTAATGATATCCCTCTTCCAACAAGATCTAATGATATCCTGCTTCCAAGAAGATCTAATGATATCCTGCTTCCAACAAGATCTAAAGATATCCTGTTTCCAACAAGATCTAATGATATCCTGTTTCCAACCAGATCTAATGATATCCTGCTTCCAACAAGATCTAATGATATCCTGCTTCCAACAAGATCTAATGATATCCTGCTTCCAACAAGATCTAATGATATCCCGCTTCCAACAAGATCTAATGATATCCTGTTTCCAACAAGATCTAATGATATCCTGCTTCCAACAACATCCAACGATATCCCGCTTCCAACAAGATCTAATGATATCCTGTTTCCAAGAAGATCTAATGATATCCTTCTTCCAGCAAGATCTAATGATATCCTGTTTCCAACAAGATCTAATGATATCCTGTTTCCAACAAGATCTAATGATATCCTGCTTCCAACAAGATCTAATGATATCCTGCTTCCAAGAAGATCTAATGATATCCTGCTTCCAACAAGATCTAATGATATCCTGCTTCCAACAAGATCTAAAGATATCCTGTTTCCAACAAGATCTAATGATATCCTGTTTCCAACAAGATCTAATGATATCCTGTTTCCAACAAGATCTAATGATATCCTGCTTCCAACAAGATCTAATGATATCCTGCTTCCAACAAGATCTAATGATATCCTGTTTCCAACAAGATCTAATGATATCCTGTTTCCAACAAGATCTAATGATATCCTGCTTCCAACAAGATCTAATGATATCCTGCTTCCAACAAGATCTAAAGATATCCTGTTTCCAACAAGATCTAAAGATATCCTGTTTCCAACAAGATCTAATGATATCCTGTTTCCAACAAGATCTAATGATATCCTGCTTCCAACAAGATCTAATGATATCCTGCTTCCAACAAGATCTAATGATATCCTGTTTCCAAGAAGATCTACTGATATCCTGCTTCCAACAAGATCTAATGATATCCTGCTTCCAACAAGATCTAATGATATCCTGCTTCCAACAAGATCTAATGATATCCTGTTTCCAACAAGATCTAATGATATCCTGTTTCCAACAAGATCTAATGATATCCTGTTTCTAACAAGATCTAATGATATCCTGCTTCCAACAAGATCTAATGATATCCTGTTTCCAACAAGATCTAATGATATCCCGCTTCCAACAAGATCTAATGATATCCTGTTTCCAAGAAGATCTAATGATATCCTGCTTCCAACAAGATCTAATGATATCCTGCTTCCAACAAGATCTAATGATATCCTGCTTCCAAGAAGATCTAATGATATCCTGCTTCCAAGAAGATCTAATGATATCCTGCTTCCATCAAGATCTAATGATATCCTGTTTCCAACAAGATCTAATGATATCCTGTTTCCAACAAGATCTAATGATATCCTGTTTCCAACAAGATCTAATGATATCCTGTTTCCAACAAGATCTAATGATATCCTGTTTCCAACAAGATCTAATGATATCCTGCTTCCAACAAGATCTAATGATATCCTGTTTCCAACAAGATCTAATGATATCCTGTTTCCAACAAGATCTAATGATATCCTGCTTCCAACAAGATCTAATGATATCCTGTTTCCAACAAGATCTAATGATATCCTGCTTCCAACAACATCCAACGATATCCCGCTTCCAACAAGATCTAATGATATCCTGTTTCCAACAAGATCTAATGATATCCTGTTTCCAACAAGATCTAATGATATCCTGCTTCCAACAAGATCTAATGATATCCTGTTTCCAACAAGATCTAATGATATCCTGCTTCCAACAACATCCAACGATATCCCATTTCCAAACAAAATCCCGCCTCCGAGATCCAGCTCTATACCAGATCGTGGTTCCATCTAGATCCCGCTTCCTACAACATCCAACGATATCCCGCTTCCAACAAGATCTAATGATATCCTGCTTCCAACAAGATCTAAAGATATCCTGTTTCCAACAAGATCTAATGATATCCTGTTTCCAACAAGATCTAAAGATATCCTGCTTCCAACAAGATCTAATGATATCCTGTTTCTAACAAGATCTAATGATATCCTGTTTCCAACAAGATCTAATGATATCCCTCTTCCAACAAGATCTAATGATATTCTGTTTCCAACAAGATCTAATGATATCCTGCTTCCAACAAGATCTAATGATATCCTGCTTCCAACAAGATCTAATGATATCCTGTTTCCAACAAGATCTAATGATATCCTGTTTCCAACAAGATCTAATGATATCCCTCTTCCAACAAGATCTAATGATATTCTGTTTCCAACAAGATCTAATGATATCCTGCTTCCAACAAGATCTAATGATATCCTGCTTCCAACAAGATCTAATGATATCCTGTTTCCAACAAGATCTAATGATATCCTGCTTCCAACAACATCCAACGATATCCCGCTTCCAACAAGATCTAATGATATCCTGTTTCCAAGAAGATCTAATGATATCCTGTTTCCAACAAGATCTAATGATATCCTGTTTCCAACAAGATCTAATGATATCCTGCTTCCAACAAGATCTAATGATATCCTGTTTCCAACAAGATCTAATGATATCCTGCTTCCAACAAGATCTAATGATATCCCGCTTCCAACAAGATCTAATGATATCCTGTTTCCAACAACATCCAACGATATCCCACTTCCAAACAAAATCCCGCCTCCGAGATCCAGCTCTATACCAGATCGTGGTTCCATCTAGATCCCGCTTCCAACAACATCCAACGATATCCCGCTTCCAACAAGATCTAATGATATCCTGTTTCCAACAAGATCTAAAGATATCCTGCTTCCAACAGCATCCAACGATATCCCACTTCCAACAAGATCTAATGATATTCTGCTTCCAACAACATCCAACGATATCCCGCTTCCAACAAGATCTAATGATATCCTGTTTCCAACAAGATCTAATGATATCCTGCTTCCAACAACATCCAACGATATCCCGCTTCCAACAAGATCTAATGATATCCTGCTTCCAACAAGATCTAATGATATCCTGTTTCCAACAAGATCTAATGATATCCTGCTTCCAACAGCATCCAACGATATCCCACTTCCAACAAGATCTAATGATATCCTGTTTCCAACAAGATCTAAAGATATCCTGCTTCCAACAGCATCCAACGATATCCCACTTCCAACAAGATCTAATGATATTCTGCTTCCAACAACATCCAACGATATCCCGCTTCCAACAAGATCTAATGATATCATGTTTCCAACAAGATCTAATGATATCCTGCTTCCAACAACATCCAACGATATCCCGCTTCCAACAAGATCTAATGATATCCTGCTTCCAACAAGATCTAATGATATCCTGCTTCCAACAACATCCAACGATATCCCGCTTCCAACAAGATCTAATGATATCCTGTTTCCAACAAGATCTAATGATATCCTGCTTCCAACAGCATCCAACGATATCCTGCTTCCAACAAGATCTAATGATATCCTGCTTCCAACAACATCCAACGATATCCCGCTTCCAACAAGATCTAATGATATCATGTTTCCAACAAGATCTAATGATATCCTGCTTCCAACAAGATCTAATGATATCATGTTTCCAACAAGATCTAATGATATCCTGCTTCCAACAAGATCTAATGATATCCTGCTTCCAACAAGATCTAATGACATCCTGCTTCCAACAAGATCTAATGATATCCTGCTTCCAACAAGATCTAATGATATCCTGTTTCCAACAAGATCTAATGATATCCTGCTTCCAACAAGATCTAATGATATCCTGCTTCCAACAAGATCTAATGATATCCTGCTTCCAACAAGATCTAATGATATCCTGCTTCCAACAAGATCTAATGATATCCTGCTTCCAACAAGATCTAATGATATCCTGCTTCCAACAAGATCTAATGATATCCCGCTTCCAACAAGATCTAATGATATCCCGCTTCCAACAAGATCTAATGATATCCTGTTTCCAACAAGATCTAATGATATCCTGTTTCCAACAAGATCTAATGATATCCTGCTTCCAACAAGATCTAATGATATCCTGCTTCCAACAAGATCTAATGATATCCTGTTTCCAACAAGATCTAATGATATCCTGCTTCCAACAAGATCTAATGATATCCTGTTTCCAACAAGATCTAATGATATCCTGCTTCCAACAAGATCTAATGATATCCTGCTTCCAACAAGATCTAATGATATCCTGCTTCCAACAAGATCTAATGATATCCTGCTTCCAACAAGATCTAATGATATCCTGCTTCCAACAAGATCTAACGATATCCCGCTTCCAACAAGAGCTAATGATATCCTGTTTCCAACAAGATCTAAAGATATCCTGTTTCCATCAAGATCTAAAGATATCCTGTTTCCAACCAGATCTAATGATATCCTGCTTCCAACAAGATCTAATGATATCCCTCTTCCAACAAGATCTAATGATATCCTGCTTCCAACAAGATCTAATGATATCCTGCTTCCAACAAGATTTAATGATATCCTGCTTCCAACAAGATCTAAAGATATCCTGTTTCCAACAAGATCTAATGATATCCTGTTTCCAACCAGATCTAATGATATCCTGCTTCCAACAAGATCTAATGATATCCTGCTTCCAACAAGATCTAATGATATCCTGCTTCCAACAAGATCTAATGATATCCCGCTTCCAACAAGATCTAATGATATCCTGTTTCCAACAAGATCTAATGATATCCCGCTTCCAACAAGATCTAACGATATCCCGTTTCCAACAAGATCTAACGATATCCCGTTTCCAACAAGATCTAATGATTTCCTGTTTCCAACAAGATCTAATGATATCCTGCTTCCAACAAGATCTAATGATATCCTGCTTCCAACAAGATCTAATGATATCCTGTTTCCAACAAGATCTAATGATATCCTGCTTCCAACAAGATCTAATGATATCCTGTTTCCAACAAGATCTAACGATATCCTGTTTCCAACAAGATCTAACGATATCCTGTTTCCAACAAGATCTAATGATATCCTGTTTCCAACAAGATCTAATGATATCCCGCTTCCAACAAGATCTAATGATATCCTGTTTCCAACAAGAGCTAACGATATCCTGTTTCCAACAAGATCTAACGATATCCCGCTTCCAACAAGATCTAACGATATCCTGTTTCCAACAAGATCTAATGATATCCTGTTTCCAAAAAGATCTAATGATATCCCGTTTCCAACAAGATCTAATGATATCCTGTTTCCAACAAGATCTAATGATATCCTGCTTCCAACAAGATCTAATGATATCCTGTTTCCAACAAGATCTAATGATATCCTGCTTCCAACAAGATCTAATGATATCCTGCTTCCAACAAGATCTAATGACATCCTGCTTCCAACAAGATCTAATGATATCCTGCTTCCAACAAGACCTAACGATATCCTGCTTCCAACAAGATCTAATGATATCCTGCTTCCAACAAGAGCTAACGATATCCTGTTTCCAACAAGATCTAACGATATCCTGCTTCCAACAAGAGCTAACGATATCCTGCTTCCAACAAGATCTAATGATATCCTGCTTCCAACAAGATCTAATGATATCCTGCTTCCAACAAGAGCTAACGATATCCTGTTTCCAACAAGATCTAATGATATCCTGCTTCCAACAAGAGCTAACGATATCCTGCTTCCAACAAGATCTAATGATATCCTGCTTCCAACAAGATCTAATGATATCCTGCTTCCAACAAGATCTAAAGATATCCTGTTTCCAACAAGATCTAATGATATCCTGTTTCCAACAAGATCTAACGATATCCCGCTTCCAACAAGATCTAATGATATCCTGCTTCCAACAAGATCTAATGATATCCCGCTTCCAACAAGATCTAATGATATCCTGTTTCCAACAAGATCTAATGATATCCTGCTTCCAACAAGATCTAATGATATCCTGTTTCCAACAAGATCTAATGATATCCTGTTTCCAACAAGATCTAATGATATCCTGTTTCCAACAAGATCTAATGATATCCTGTTTCCAACAAGATCTAATGATATCCTGCTTCCAACAAGATCTAATGATATCCTGCTTCCAACAAGATCTAATGATATCCTGCTTCCAACAAGATCTAATGACATCCTGCTTCCAACAACATCCAACAATATCCCACTTCTAATGAGATCCAAAAAAGAGAAAAGTTCGGTCAAAGCAAACCAATCCAAAGGAAGGAGGGACATTTCTTAGAATCTCCTGTTTCCTCAAACAGAGTCCTGTGGACTGCCAGGTGGGAATGTGCCCTGATAGAAACAGATATGTTCTTACTGCCCCCCTCACACTTATCTCCATGCCACTTTCTTTCTATTCTGCAGTTTCCTGCCATGTGAATCTCACTGGTCCTAAAGGATACATAGAGGCTCCACCACAGTCCAGCACCTCCTTTCACTCTACTGTGGACTGTACTTACACAATTATCGTCTACTTGGGCTACGGCATTGAGATCCAGGTAATAATCTGCTCACATTTAACTAGAAAATACTCTTTGACTCACTTGAAAATTCCCACATTTTCTATTTACATTTATTTGTTGGTGGGTGGTCAGGGTACTGAGAGCACAGTTTTAAATCATAAATGTGGTTGAGTTACCTTGCTTAATAAGAGTTGCAAAGCTGATGAAAGCTGGCGCAGAAGATCAACAATTTGATACCTGGTCAGGGTAATCTCCAGCAACCCCAGAGTTAAATTTAAAAAATAACAGGCAGTGGATCTGAGCCATAATGTCAAGGACATCATCCACATGGTGGGCCACAAGTAGCCTGAACACTTGCAAACTGTTGGAATGTGGCCCCTTGCCTAAGAGAAAGGTCTGCTAGGTGGTGTGAACTATAAACTACACCTACTGGGAACATCACTGAGACCAGCAAGTTTCTTTACACCTTAAGAACAACTGTCATGGAGATACTTAGCTACAAAATGAGCAACAAAATGAGTAAGACAGAGAAATTGGACAATAGAAATGACAGATACACAAAGAAAGACCTCCCTGCAAATTATTACATGATTTTGTTAGAAGAGGCACCAGTTGTTGTTCAAATTCAAATTCACTTTATTTATCCGTTAGGAACTTCATTTGCGGGTAGAGCACAACCATGACAAATAAAATAAAAAGACATGTCCACACACACAACTCAACATGTCAGTTAATAAATAAGTTAAAAACAACAATTGACACCAATATGCCATACAGAGTCATAAATATAACAGTCTGCAATAGCCATCAAGCATTTAACAGACGGATAGAGGTGGGAAGGAAGGTGGAAGTGGCCCTCTTTGTTCTCAGAGGGAGAGACCTGTACCTGCGCCCTGAAGGTAACAGGGTGTAGTGAGAGTGCAGGGTGTGCGAGGGGTCAGTGGAGATCTGGGTGCCTTTTCTCAAGACTCTGGTGTTATAGACGGTACTGAGTGACTGCTGCTCCTGACCTATGATTTTACTACTGATTTTAACACAAATGTTGAGTACAACTACAAAAACTTTGGGATACCACAGGCTAGTGACAGCTTTAAGTACCCACAAAGACAAAGGTCTCTCTCTCTCTCTCTCTCTCTCTCTCTCTCTATCTAACACTTTGATATCACCTGAGAAGAAAATCTGATGAAAACCCAGATGATCCAGAATTCCAGATGCACCTTAACACACCATCTAGCAAAGCTGTGAGGTTCCCAGAAGCATGAATGCACCCTCAAACGCTCAAGCAGTTGTAAAAAGATCTGTGTTTGTGCTAATATATCAAACAGTTTGTGTGTAGGAGCCTTTTTTTTTTTTAATAAAACTATTAGATTTGTGAAGTTCAAAGTCAAAAATGGGTGTAAAAAATTATTTGTTTCACTCTTTAGTAGTTTTTGGGTATGTCATTGTGAGATATTTGTGTGTACATTTAGAAAATATTTGTGGGTACAAAAGTTACACAGATTATTGGCTTTCAGTTCATCACCATTTTCATCTGTATATTTCTTATGTTAATATTGGTACACATGCGGAAAACATGGTAAAATACCAAATGAGACAAAAAACTTTCTGGTGCAAATATTTAGAAATGAAATGATGCCAACAGACACCGTCAGTGTCACCTGCAGCTGAGCTGCTAATAGCTAATGCTGCTAATGCTGCTAATTCTGCATGGCTGCTAAATGCAAGCCAGGCTTGTTTGTGTGAGTTTCAACATTGTTTTCAGTAAACAAACCAATTAAGTTGGTTGCTGGTAGATCTGTCTCCTGCAGTTCAGTGTTGTGCAGACAGGAGAAACTGCTAAATAGAAACAAGTCTTTGCTTTCTACTGTTGAGCTAGTTAAACATGTTCAGGTTTCTGGGTCAGCCAGACCTAACATTGAAGTTCTTGCTTATAGCGCTACGCTAACACCAGCCTAGAGAGGGAGGTGTGTCGGAAATCTCTGGAGATCACTATAAGGATTGATATGTTGTGTCTGAAGCCAAGCAGTGTAAAAATTCAAATTGTGAGACACAAAATGTTCACTCTGCTTTCACAGCAAAACTCCTGTACTTTACATAAATGAAGCAAACATTTTCTGTGAAGATGATTTCTCTGCTATGTTGGTGAGACAGTTTCTTATCCAGAACATAAAGTAAAGGCTTGTCAGGTCATACATGTCTCTGGCGTGATGTAGTCAGGCTATCACTCACCAGAGTGCCTCCAGGATGAAACAGTGTCAGCTGAACCTCTTATAAAGCTTATATCTGCTGTGGAAATGTAATCTATATGATCAATGTCACCTCCACAAATATGTTAGAATCATAGAGAACGAAAGGATTACATCCACTTTATCCACTCTGTTTGGTATCGTTTTAGATCATCTGACCTTTTTGGGTGGCTTGTGGGATAATTTAAGCAGTTTCCTTGTCTCCTGAAAGCCCCCTCATCACCATGATTAACTTCCACAGCTTTGCTTCCTGATGCTCATGAAATATACAAAAACCATCACAGCCACGAACATCCAAGTAATGTACTTGTGATAAAAATGAAGTCATGTCTTCCAGCTGCTTCCTGTCACTGGAGACCAAGAAAAGCAGAAATCAATAAAGAATCAAGGGGTGTTGAGGAAAAAGACAAACAGAGGAGCTAATTCAGGCTGAAATGATGAAAATGGGAAGCAGTTGTAAAAGAAGGATTGGGAGGGGGGTGTTGGTGGAAAGAGAAAGGATAAATGTGAAATTACGTGAGCAGTGTAAATATTACAGAAAAGATATTAACGATGGGAAAGTGCCGCTGTTTTCATTGTGCTTTGCTGTTTACCATCTTTCTGCTGACAAAGTGTTTATGTAATCAGACAACAGCCTCGGCTGCACAGACTAGACCTGCTGCTCGTGAATTTAACCACCAAGTTTTATTTAATGCAATATTTAGTTTTTTCTGGTAAAGCCGAGTGAAGGGGATGGAGTTTAGCCTTCATGCAGTCAGCGTGCTGCATATCAAGAAAAAGCAAAAACCTGAGCTTCTTAAACAAAGAACTGACAGAAAATAGAACAAGAAGCGATTTTCTTATTATAAGTGTAGAGTTACTGGCTCACTTCCAGTTTCCACCCTGGCCACCGAACCCTCCCAGAGATAACAGACGTCACAGCTGCTTGTTCCAGAAGGACTGAACCACATCGTCATGACAGCCTTACCTTTCAGAATTCAGAAGCTAACTAGAAACAAAATTCCCTGTAGCGCTCTGGCATCATTCCTAACTTCATCTGTTCTCCACATCATCTGTTGAGAAGCTGAAAGATGATCACCCTGCAGGAATGATCCAACGGGAGGCTCCTACCTGTTTGCCTGGTTAGTTAAAGAGAGATGATGACCTTTTGTTTTTGCTTGACAGTGTATCTGCTCCTTCAGCATATTCAAGCTCTTTTAATGTTGTTTCTTATCTCTGCTATGCTGATGATATCCGGGTGATGGCTTTAAGGCTCAGATCTTGTTCAGGTGATTGGAGTCTGTCAGAAATAAGATGGGAGTTTCAATAAGAAAACTGAACCTGTTATTAACCTTCAGTTGGGAACCCCAGTGTAACTCTGGACTCCACGTGGTCTCTAGATGCTGGTTTGTTCCTGTTTTATCATTCATTCATTCATTTTCCTAACCTAAGCGCTTAATCCCATTCAGGAAGCTGGAGCCTATCCCAGCAGTCTTTGGGTGAAAGGCAGGGTACATCCTGGACAGCTCGTTTAATCATATAAAAACTATAGCTAAGTTTAGTCACATTATGTGTCGCGCTCACATAATAAGTCATGTCTTCTGTAAATTGTTTGAAGGGTTCAGAACGCTGCTGTAAGGCTCCAAAATCAAATCTATGAAGTATCGTCATATCGTCCAATTGATAACTCAGCTGCTCTGGTGGCCCATCCTCTACAGAGTTGACTGCCAAAATGTTGGTTTTACACTAGAGAGCTTTACATGATTAAGCACAAACTTATTTGTCTGATGTCCGATTCTCCAGCACCTTTTCAACACCAGTCTGAGACAAAATAGAGTCCCAGTGCTGTGGAAAACCTCCTGCCTTGT
The DNA here is from genome assembly GCF_933228915.1 of Telmatherina bonti. NCBI lineage: Eukaryota > Metazoa > Chordata > Actinopteri > Atheriniformes > Telmatherinidae > Telmatherina > Telmatherina bonti. Next base: position 1,689,527 of record NC_136627.1, on the reverse strand, counting down.
TCCAGTGCCTAAAAAAACACAACCAGCTGAACCAAGTGACTACAGACCAGTTGCCCTGACATCTCACATCATGAAAGTCCTGGAGAGACTCTTACTGGCTCACCTCAACAAGCAAGTAAACACCTTTCAGGACCCATTCCAGTTTGCATATCGTAATGGACTTGGGGTTGAAGATGCCATCATATACCTGCTCCAGAGAGCACACTCTCATCTGGACCATTCAGGCAGCACTCTGAGGGTCATGTTCTTTCATTTCTCAGTGCTTTTAATACCATTCAGCCTGCTTTGTTATGTGAGAAGCTCCATAAATTCCAGGTGGATACCTCCACAACCACCTGGATCTATGACTACCTCACAAACAGACCCCAGTTTGTGAGACTGAAAGGTTGTGTGTCTGAGATGGAGGTCAGCAGCACTGGTGCACCACAAGGAACTGTACTCTGGCCATTCCTCTTCACTCTGTACACCTCAGACTTCCAGTACAACTCTGAGTCCTGTCATCTGCAGAAATACTCTGATGACTCTGCAGTTGTGGGGTGTATCAGGGATGGACAAGAAGCAGAGTACAGAGAACTGGTCAGTCAGTTTGTTAAATGGTGCGGTGACAATCATCTCATATTAAATAGCAGCAAAACAAAAGAGATGATTGTTGACTTCAGGAGGAAGAAGAATAAACAAAGCACTGTTTCCATCCTGGGAGAGGAGGTGGAGGTGGTGGAGGAATACAAGTATCTTGGAGTTCAGCTGGACAACAAACTGGACTGGAAATGCAACACTGACTACATCTGCAAGAAAGGTCAGAGCAGACTGTACTTCTTAAGGAAGCTGAGATGGTTTAACGTCTGCACCAAGATGTTGCATATCTTCTATAAGTCTGTTGTGGAGAGTGCAGTCAGCTTTGCAGCATCTGCTGGGGTAGTAGCATCAGAACCAGAGACTTGAAGAGAATCAACAAACTGATCCAGAAAGCTGCTTCTGTGCTTGGAGTAACTCTGGAGCCGCTGGAGCTGATTGTCCAAAGAAGAATGCTGCACAAGCTGATGAAGATGATGGAGGATTCTTCACACCCTCTCCACAACACAGTGATGAAACAACAAAGTGTGTTCAGTGAGAGGCTTCTTCAGGTCCGATGTAAGACTGAAAGATACAGAAGATCATTCCTGCCAGCAGCCATCAGCCTCCGGAACAAGACCTCCTCTAGTTATTATTAATATTATATACTACAATATTTCCCTTTGGGGATTAATAAAGTATTTTTGATTTCATTTCATCATGGTTATGTTTTTTCCTATGATAAAGTAGACCTACTGTCTCGTCACGTCTCAGCCTGAAGCATCAGGTTCGGTGCTGAAGAGTGACCAAAAGGGTTGCAACATGAAATGTACAGTAAATATGACAACAGCGAGATGTCTCATCTCATCTGGATCTCCTCCTCACGTGCACAAACTTTCTGTTTCATGCAGGGAACGGACGTCTTCATCTGTATGTCCGAGATTTTCACAAAGGAGCATGAGAGCCACTGACATGAACTTCATGATGAGAATGCAGAAGAGTGCTGCATGTCATCTAAAACACTTTTCTGTCCCCCCCCCCACCACCACCACTGCTGTAATGTCACTAGAAATGCACCCATCAGGACCAGTCAATTCTGCTGAGTCGGCATCGACGTGCAGCTGGATCGGCTCTGTTCCATCACCAGATGAGACGGATGTGGCAGTCACCGCTAATTACGTTGGACAAACGAAACACGTAACCGGTTGAAGAGCGTCGTTCTGCGTGAATGAGGTGAAACAAAATGGCAGCTTGCCTTGCAGCATTCCTGAATGAAATGAAATCATGTCCCAGCAGTGGGGTGAGACAGATCCACAGAGGCATGTCGTCCTGAGGAGCACTGGAAACATGTCAATAAAGCATCTGAAGCAGACAGTAAAATATAGAAAAAACACCTGGGTTACATCGGAAATAAATAATAATAATAATAACAATAACAATAACAATAATAATAACAATAATAACAATAACAATAATAATAACGGGGCAGGGCTGGGTAGCTAATGAAGTACTCATGAATTATCTGTCCTCTCCTCTTCTTTGTTTATGCGTCTCTTTAAATGGACTGTCTTATGAACTTTTCTCTGTCAAACAGAAACAGTTTTATTTTCTGGATTTTAAAAATGAAGAACACAAATCATATTTAAGATTCATCAAAGATGATAAAAGACTCGACTTCTAATTTCTCTTATCAGAAAATCCGTCATTAATCTACTTCAGAGGTCTTCATTAACCCTGGAACATCACAGCCACCTAATTTGATCCTCTAGATTACAATCTGGATTTTACCTGATCGGGAATTTGATAAGAGCAATTACTTAACAAAGTTTGGGTCTTTTTATGAGCTCAGTCACCAAACCTGAAAGTGATGCCACGGAAAGATGGGAAGGCAAAGGCCAAGAAACACGGCGAGGACTGATGGAGACGTTGGAACTTTACTGTCCCACTGTTTTCCAGGAGGCGAATTATTACACTGATTACGATGGTTTTATTGAAGTGCTTGTATTACTGAGTGTGCATTGTACTGTCGGACCTGTCTGCAGAGGACGGAGACAGGATAGAAAGAGAAATTCAGCTACTGAAAAAAAACCAACTGGTTTTAGTCAATAACGCAACATCTGGTAAAACATGGCATTTAGGACATGGACAGCACATCTGGATCCCAGCTGTGACACATAATATCTGTCATCCGCAGGTGTGTGTGACTCCTCTCCACATCCATCTTTTGATGATTGTTTCCTTTTTAATCCCAAAAATATTCCTGCGAGGGTGAAAAAGTCGTTCTCTGTGTTTCTTTGCTTTGCCTCCATGTCTCCTTGTGACAATAACAGCCGCCACGTGCACAGTTCCAGATTATCTGCACGTCCTTTAAATATAGACACAGTTTCTATCAGCAGCATTGATCTCAGGTCTGTTAGATCACATTATGGGTGCTCCATTAACATCCTCATATTTTCTCCTCTCAGCAGATGCAGAACAGCATGTAAAGGCTCCTCGTTAAATATTCATTGCTGTAGATGTGTCATACTAACTGGATGCACACATGCTTTATGCAGTGAATTTGCACAGGTTTTGTACATGCAAACCTTTAGCAGAGAAATATTTTCCTCCTAAACGCAAAGAATTTGTGGAATTTAGTTCTTCTCTAAATTTTAAGAATAAAAGCTATTTATCGTCTTTCCTAAGTCTCGGGATCGCTCCTTCTCCAGATGTTTAGGAGCCCTCCAGAGGTGTCCTAGGTGGAGAAGTGATGCCAGAGAGACCTGGACGTTGGGTCAGACTTTGGACAAAGCAGGTACAATCTGCTGAATTGATTTGACCACCTTGTAGATAAACAGATAGACCAGTTGCACCAGGCATGGAAAATGGAGGTGAAATTTTGGTGACCAAGGTGGTGTAATTCTGACTCTTAGTTGCAGATTTAATAAGGGACGTATTTTCACAGGTAAACACTTTAAAATTCTAAAATTATTTATTTTACAAAAGGACTTAAATTAGGAAAATAGTTTGATTCATTGCTAATGTATATATTCTGTATTAATCTGTTGAATTATTGTCAAACCTGCATTCCCATCATCTATTTAATGGCTCAGGAAGACATTTCAATATTCTTTGATAAATAGATCAAATTAGTGATTGGTCAATCCAGAAGATTCAGAAGTGATGTCATCAAAAGTTCTGTTTACAGCACCTCATACTGTCGTAAATACTCAGTCTTCCTCCTCCCTAGTCAGTTTTAACCAAGCAGCAGCCTTGAGTGGTTAAAAGAGAAGCCTAGGCGGAAGTGCATGAAACTGCAGTTCACCCTTCATCCACTAGGGGCTCTTAACCAGAAGTCTAGACTCCCATGTTAACAAGACCAACTTCACAGCAGAAGTAAACATGTTTACAGCAGAAGTAAACATGTTTACAGCAGAAATAAACATGTTTACAGCCTGGTACAAAAATCCATTTTAGGTTTAATAGGTCAGGTTTACCTTCATGACAACTGTTGGGGGAGTAAATTTATTTCTAACTCGTCCGTTTAAAAGTAATTTAATCTTGAAATTCGAAACATTTAGGGGTGTGTCCTTTTGATTGACAGGTACCGATCTCCCGCTTCAAGTCAGAAGAATGTAGAACAACCGCGGTTTTTAGCCAGTTAACAACGTGAGCAGAAATAAACATGTTTACAGCCTGGTACAAAAATCCATTTTCGGTTTAATAGGTCAGGTATACCTTCATGACAACTGTGGGGGGAGTGAATTTTTTTCTATATCCTCCATTTAAAAATAATGTCTTCTCAAATATTTAGGGGGTGTGTCCTTTTGATTGACAAGTGTCTGATCTCCCGCTTCAAGAAAGATGGAATGTAGAACAACCGCTGGTTTTAGCTGCTCAACGTGACTCAGCGTGACTTAGCTTTAGCCCGCTTACCTCCGTTAGCTGGTTAGCTCCTGTTATCTCCGGGTTAGCTCGGTTAGCTCTTAGCTACAGAAAGCTCGGAGTTCGCTCGATGTCAATCATCCACCATGACGTTCACAGCCCCCCTCTCAGCTCCACCTCTTTGCCCATATTTATATTTTCTGGGTGAGACGACACGCATGCTCCTGCCAAGATGGTGATGGTAGGAACCGCCCACCGAGCTTCAGTTCAGCTCTTCAGAAACCTACGGGTGACGTCACGGAGGCTCCGCCCATCTTTTATATACAGTCTATAGTTTTAATGCAAAGTTTAGAGCAGAATATATACAGCATTATTCGGCTCTAAGCAGCATTTACAGAAAGGAATTCTAAGAAGTCCCAGGGCTGGAAGTGGGATTGGGACCAGTATTAGGACCAGGACTGGGACCAGTAATAGGACCAGGACTGGGACCAGTATTAGGACCAGGACTGGGACCAGTAATAGGCTGAATAAGTGAAATGAAAAGCCAGCTGAATATCAGATCTCTTCTTTCTGTGTAATATTATACATACAAACCATTGGTTTTATGTTCACTGGTTTAATCTTCACTGGTTTTCATTTTTACTGGGTTTCATGTTCATGCCCACCAGGTCTGAGCAGGAAGAAGTGTGTCCATGCAGCTGTCAGGTGAACCTGTGTGTTTTATGGATGTGTCCACTGAGGAAATAGTTAGTGTTATTGATGCTGCTGTGAGCTGTGATTACTCTGACAGGCTTCATGCTTAATGAGAGTCTTTCTGGTGAGTTCAGCTTCCACCTTTCCCTGATGGACGTATAAAGATGAGAGCCAAGGCCAAGTAGCAATCTCTCTGAAGACAGCTCAAAACAGATACAAAGACCAGTCAGCAAAGATTGGCTCTCTGATAGTGCAGCTTATTGATTGATGAATCAATATTCTCAACAGCTTTAGCTGAGCCACACTCCCCCTCAGTTCAATAAGCCCAGTTCCATTCCCAGTTCCTGTCCAGAAAGATGGCAAAGATGGATTTGGGAGCGTTTGTTGGTGCTGAGACATTCTCCAGGAGGAATCGGTGCTGTAATGCTTACATCTGGCCGGGAGAACCGGCTCCATCACTGCCTGCTGATTTGCTATTTCCCTCAGTCTGGAGTCTCACAGTCAACTCTATCCAGTTCACTCTGGTCCAACGGTGGTCCAACTGGAACAGATCCACTTTAGTCCAGTTTATAGTAACTGTGTTCATTCAAGCAGTTCATCAAAAAGAATGACTAGTGAACTGGATCATATCTTCCAAACCTGCATCAGAACCAGGACCAGGAAGGTAAACCTCCATCAGAACCAGGACCAGGAAGGTAAACCTGCATCAGAACCAGGACCAGGAAGGTAAACCTGCATCAGAACCAGGACCAGGAAGGTAAACCTGCATCAGAACCAGAACCAGGAAGGAAAACCTCCATCAGGACCAGAACCAGGAAGGTAAACCTGCATCAGGACCAGGAAGGTAAACCTGCATCAGAACCAGGACCAGGAAGGAAAACCTCCATCAGGACCAGAACCAGGAAGGAAAACCTCCATCAGGACCAGAACCAGGAAGGAAAACCTCCATCAGAACCAGAACCAGGAGGGAAAACCTCCATCAGAACCAGAACCAGGAGGGAAAACCTGCATCAGAACCAGGACCAGGAAGGAAAACCTGCATCAGAACCAGAACCAGGAAGGAAAACCTCCATCAGGACCAGAACCAGGAAGGAAAACCTCCATCAGGACCAGAACCAGGAGGGAAAACCTCCATCAGAACCAGGACCAGGAAGGTAAACCTCCATCAGAACCAGGACCAGGAAGGTAAACCTGCATCAGAACCAGAACCAGGAAGGTAAACCTGCATCAGAACCAGGACCAGGAAGGTAAACCTGCATCAGGACCAGGAAGGTAAACCTGCATCAGAACCAGGACCAGGAAGGAAAACCTCCATCAGGACCAGAACCAGGAAGGAAAACCTCCATCAGGACCAGAACCAGGAGGGAAAACCTCCATCAGAACCAGGACCAGGAAGGTAAACCTGCATCAGAACCAGAACCAGGAAGGAAAACCTCCATCAGGACCAGAACCAGGAAGGAAAACCTCCATCAGGACCAGAACCAGGAGGGAAAACCTCCATCAGAACCAGGAGGGAAAACCTCCATCAGAACCAGGACCAGGAAGGTAAACCTGCATCAGAACCAGGACCAGGAAGGTAAACCTGCATCAGAACCAGGACCAGGAAGGTAAACCTGCATCAGAACCAGGACCAGGAAGGTAAACCTGCATCAGAACCAGAACCAGGAAGGAAAACCTCCATCAGGACCAGAACCAGGAAGGTAAACCTGCATCAGGACCAGGAAGGTAAACCTGCATCAGAACCAGGACCAGGAAGGAAAACCTCCATCAGGACCAGAACCAGGAAGGAAAACCTCCATCAGGACCAGAACCAGGAGGGAAAACCTCCATCAGGACCAGGACCAGGAAGGTAAACCTGCATCAGAACCAGGACCAGGAAGGAAAACCTCCATCAGGACCAGAACCAGGAAGGAAAACCTCCATCAGGACCAGAACCAGGAGGGAAAACCTCCATCAGAACCAGGACCAGGAAGGAAAACCTGCATCAGAACCAGGACCAGGAAGGTAAACCTGCATCAGAACCAGAACCAGGAAGGAAAACCTCCATCAGGACCAGAACCAGGAAGGAAAACCTCCATCAGAACCAGGAGGGAAAACCTCCATCAGGACCAGAACCAGGAAGGAAAACCTCCATCAGGACCAGAACCAGGAGGGTAAACCTCCATCAGAACCAGGACCAGGAAGGTAAACCTCCATCAGAACCAGGACCAGGAAGGTAAACCTGCATCAGAACCAGAACCAGGAAGGTAAACCTGCATCAGAACCAGGACCAGGAAGGTAAACCTGCATCAGAACCAGAACCAGGAAGGTAAACCTGCATCAGAACCAGAACCAGGAAGGTAAACCTGCATCAGAACCAGGACCAGGAAGGTAAACCTGCATCAGAACCAGGACCAGGAAGGAAAACCTCCATCAGAACCAGAACCAGGAAGGAAAACCTCCATCAGGACCAGAACCAGGAAGGAAAACCTCCATCAGGACCAGAACCAGGAAGGAAAACCTCCATCAGGACCAGAACCAGGAGGGAAAACCTCCATCAGGACCAGAACCAGGAGGGAAAACCTCCATCAGAACCAGGACCAGGAGGGTAAACCTCCATCAGGACCAGAACCAGGAGGGAAAACCTCCATCAGGACCAGAACCAGGAGGGAAAACCTCCATCAGGACCAGAACCAGGAAGGAAAACCTACATCAGAACCAGAACCAGGAAGGAAAACCTCCATCAGGACCAGAACCAGGAGGGAAAACCTCCATCAGAACCAGAACCAGGAAGGAAAACCTCCATCAGGACCAGAACCAGGAGGGAAAACCTCCATCAGGACCAGAACCAGGAAGAAAAACCTCCATCAGGACCAGAACCAGGAAGGAAAACCTACATCAGAACCAGAACCAGGAAGGAAAACCTCCATCAGGACCAGAACCAGGAGGGAAAACCTCCATCAGGACCAGAACCAGGAAGGAAAACCTCCATCAGGACCAGAACCAGGAGGGAAAACCTCCATCAGGACCAGAACCAGGAGGGAAAACCTCCATCAGGACCAGAACCAGGAGGGAAAACCTCCATCAGAACCAGGACCAGGAAGGAAAACCTGCATCAGAACCAGGACCAGGAAGGTAAACCTGCATCAGAACCAGAACCAGGAAGGAAAACCTCCATCAGGACCAGAACCAGGAAGGAAAACCTCCATCAGGACCAGAACCAGGAAGGAAAACCTCCATCAGGACCAGAACCAGGAAGGAAAACCTCCATCAGGACCAGAACCAGGAAGGAAAACCTCCATCAGGACCAGAACCAGGAGGGTAAACCTCCATCAGAACCAGGACCAGGAAGGTAAACCTCCATCAGAACCAGGACCAGGAGGGAAAACCTCCATCAGGACCAGAACCAGGAGGGAAAACCTGCATCAGAACCAGGAGGGAAAACCTGCATCAGAACCAGGACCAGGAAGGTAAACCTGCCTCAGAACCAGAACCAGGAAGGTAAACCTGCCTCAGAACCAGAACCAGGAAGGTAAACCTCCATCAGAACCAGGACCAGGAAGGAAAACCTCCATCAGAACCAGAACCAGGAGGGAAAACCTCCATCAGGACCAGAACCAGGAAGGAAAACCTCCATCAGAACCAGAACCAGGAGGGAAAACCTCCATCAGAACCAGAACCAGGAGGGAAAACCTCCATCAGAACCAGGACCAGGAGGGAAAACCTCCATCAGAACCAGAACCAGGAGGGAAAACCTCCATCAGAACCAGAACCAGGAAGGAAAACCTGCATCAGAACCAGAACCAGGAAGGAAAACCTCCATCAGGACCAGAACCAGGAGGGAAAACCTCCATCAGAACCAGAACCAGGAGGGAAAACCTCCATCAGGACCAGAACCAGGAAGGAAAACCTCCATCAGGACCAGAACCAGGAGGGAAAACCTCCATCAGAACCAGAACCAGGAGGGAAAACCTCCATCAGAACCAGGACCAGGAAGGAAAACCTGCATCAGAACCAGGACCAGGAAGGTAAACCTGCATCAGAACCAGGACCAGGAAGGAAAACCTGCATCAGAACCAGGACCAGGAAGGTAAACCTGCATCAGAACCAGGACCAGGAAGGAAAACCATCAGAACTATAAAGGAACCGACCGCGCAGCAGAATGCAGGACAAACTGTTTTCTACATGACAGAGAGGAAACTTGGGGTCTACATCAGGTCTGAAGCAGCAAGACAGAGGAGATGATTCCTGAGATTGAAGTTCTGAGGGGAAAACCTGGAATGCTGAGATCTTTAAGATCCGGTAGAGATCCGAGAGCTTCGAATCCGAGGAGAATTTAACTCTTTAATGCATCGTGGCGAAACAGTGGACACTTGTTGACAAGCTGTTTTCATATTCCTGAATGAGGAGGGTATTTCTGTAAATAAACCACTTCAGTGGATTTTAGAGTCACCCAATACATTTCCACTCACTGGAGAATAAATAAATATATGATTGAATAATATAATTATGCAAATGTAATAAATGGAAGAAGAAAATGATACAGCTAAATTTTGTAGAAGAATTATAATTATAATTATATATTATTTTATATGTAGTATACATTAAAATAAATAAGAAATCATGATAAATTCTAAATATAATTAACAAACAAAAAAGTACCATTGCATGTCTGTAGAGGTAAAATGCCGTATTTAAAAATGTTGCATTGTTTATTTATTAAATCATGCATGAAAGGCATGACATTTGTTCGGTGTGTTGGTCCTGCTGTTAGTGTTTCTGTCAGCGTCCACTGATGCTGGAACACCTTTAAATAATAATATCCACAGTAAAATAAAACACAGTTAATCTTCTCAGCCTTTCCTGAACAGCATCTGCAGGCCTGGATGTGAGTCTGCTTTATGTGTCAGATACAGCTGCAGATGATTCTGCTGCATTTTAACTCTGCAGTGCTTCTGGGACAGCGCTGAAACATACTGCGATTTGACTCTGGAAAATAAAGAGTTAAAGCTCTGCAACATGCAGGACATGACCAGTCAAGCTGCTGCGCACGCGGCTGCAGCAGTGTTTAGACCACCTGCCTACATGAGAATTATCAGCTGATCCTGAACGGGTTGCTCAGCAGTCCTCCTCTACCCCCAACACCTCCCACCTGCAATCCTGCCATCCAGAGTCCTCCACGTCACTCAGACATGACATTCATTCTATCTATCTATCTATCTGTATCTCTATCTATCTATCTGTATCTCTATCTATCTATCTATCTGTGTCTATATCTATCTATCTGTATCTCTATCTATCTATCTATCTGTATCTCTATCTATCTGTGTCTATATCTATCTATCTGTATCTCTATCTATCTATCTACCTGTGTCTCTATCTATCTATCTGTGTCTCTATCTATCTATCTATCTGTGTCTATATCTATCTATCTGTATCTCTATCTATCTATCTATCTGTATCTCTATCTATCTGTGTCTATATCTATCTATCTGTATCTCTATCTATCTATCTATCTGTATCTCTATCTATCTGTGTCTATATCTATCTATCTGTATCTCTATCTATCTATCTATCTGTATCTCTATCTATCTATCTGTATCTCTATCTATCTATCTATCTGTGTCTATATCTATCTATCTGTATCTCTATCTATCTATCTATCTGTATCTCTATCTATCTGTGTCTATATCTATCTATCTGTATCTCTATCTATCTATCTACCTGTGTCTCTATCTATCTATCTGTGTCTATATCTATCTATCTATATCTCTATCTATCTATCTGTATCTCTATCTATCTGTATCTCTATCTATCTGTATCTATATCTATCTATCTATCTGTGTCTATATCTATCTATCTATCTGTGTCTATATCTATCTATCTATCTGTGTCTCTATCTATCTATCTGTGTCTCTATCTATCTATCTGTATCTCTATCTATCTATCTGTATCTCTATCTATCTATCTATCTGTATCTCTATCTATCTATCTATCTGTATCTCTATCTATCTATCTATCTGTGTCTATATCTATCTATCTATCTGTGTCTATATCTATCTATCTATATCTCTATCTATCTATCTGTATCTCTATCTATCTGTATCTCTATCTATCTGTATCTATATCTATCTATCTATCTGTGTCTATATCTATCTATCTATCTGTGTCTCTATCTATCTATCTATCTGTATCTCTATCTATCTATCTGTATCTCTATCTATCTGTGTCTATATCTATCTATCTGTATCTCTATCTATCTATCTGTATCTATATCTATCTATCTGTGTCTATATCTATATCTGTATATCTATCTATCTATCTATCTGTGTCTATATCTATATCTGTATATCTATCTATCTATCTATCTGTGTCTATATCTATCTATCTGTGTCTATATCTATCTATCTATCTATCTGTATCTCTATCTATCTATCTGTATCTCTATCTATCTATCTGTGTCTATATCTATATCTGTATATCTATCTATCTATCTATCTGTGTCTATATCTATCTATCTGTGTCTATATCTATCTATCTATCTATCTGTATCTCTATCTATCTATCTGTATCTCTATCTATCTATCTGTATCTCTATCTGTATCTCTATCTATCTGTGTCTATATCTATCTATCTATCTGTGTCTATATCTATCTATCTATCTGTGTCTATATCTATCTATCTATCTGTGTCTATATCTATCTATCTATCTATCTGTGTCTATATCTATCTATCTATCTATCTGTGTCTATATCTATCTATCTATCTGTGTCTATATCTATCTATCTATATCTCTATCTATCTATCTGTATCTCTATCTATCTGTATCTCTATCTATCTGTATCTATATCTATCTATCTATCTGTGTCTATATCTATCTATCTATCTGTGTCTATATCTATCTATCTATCTGTGTCTCTATCTATCTATCTGTGTCTCTATCTATCTATCTGTATCTCTATCTATCTATCTGTATCTCTATCTATCTATCTATCTGTATCTCTATCTATCTATCTATCTGTATCTCTATCTATCTATCTATCTGTATCTCTATCTATCTATCTATCTGTATCTCTATCTATCTATCTATCTGTGTCTATATCTATCTATCTATATCTATCTATCTGTATCTATCTATATCTATCTATCTGTATCTATCTATATCTATCTATATCTCTATCTATCTATCTGTATCTCTATCTATCTATCTGTGTCTATATCTATCTATCTGTGTCTCTATCTATCTATCTGTGTCTATATCTATCTATCTATCTATCTATCTATCTGTGTCTATATCTATCTATCTATCTGTGTCTATATCTATCTATCTATCTATATCTCTATATCTCTATCTATCTATATCTCTATCTATCTATCTAGCTACCTGTGTCTATATCTATCTATCTATATCTATCTATCTGTATCTCTATCTATCTATCTATCTGTATCTCTATCTATCTGTATCTCCATCTATCTATCTATCTGTATCTCTATCTATCTGTCTATCCATTCCTTAAAACCTGAAGATGAATATTCAGGTCCAGAGCTCCTCCTTCCAGCCCAGCTGGATCCTTTGCCAGTAGGTCTGCACTGCTCCAAGTCACCGACTGGGTTCAGTCCACTGTCCACTTTTTCCACACACTGTCCAGAATTTCCACAAAACACCTCAACACCTCACGCAGGCGAGGTGTTGAGTAGCTCCGGTTCTGGTCTCTGCTCGTTGGAGTGATTAACAGCCGACTGCGAGGAGGTTTTATCAGCATCAGCAGCTCCGTATTTGAGACCATGGTCCTCAGCTGGAAAAGGACATGTCCTCTCAGGGTCAGGAACTGGTCCTGTCCCATGTGGAGGAGCTCCGGCATCTTCTACTGACCGTCTTTGTTCCTGTCTGTTTCATTTTAATATCAATCTCTGACGTCATCATGGTCACGAAATCCAGAAGGACAAGAGGACGGCATGACAGGAGGACGGCATGACAGGAGGACGGCATGACAGGAGGACAACATGACAGGAGGACGGCATGACAGGAGGACGGCATGACAGGAGGACAACATGACAGGAGGACAACATGACAGGAGGACAGCATGACAGGAGGACAGCATGACAAGAGGACGGCATGACAAGAGGACGGCATGACAGGAGGACAGCATGACAGGAGGACAGCATGACAGGAGGACAACATGACAGGAGGACAGCATGACAAGAGGACGGCATGACAAGAGGACGGCATGACAGGAGGACGGCATGACAGGAGGACAACATGACAAGAGGACAACATGACAGGAGGACAACATGACAGGAGGACAACATGACAGGAGGACAACATGACAGGAGGACAGCATGACAGGAGGACAGCATGACAAGAGGACGGCATGACAGGAGGACAACATGACAGGAGGACAGCATGACAGGAGGACAGCATGACAGGAGGACGGCATGACAAGAGGACGGCATGACAAGAGGACGGCATGACAGGAGGACAGCATGACAAGAGGACGGCATGACAGGAGGACAACATGACAGGAGGACAGCATGACAAGAGGACGGCATGACAGGAGGACAACATGACAGGAGGACAGCATGACAAGAGGACGGCATGACAAGAGGACGGCATGACAAGAGGACGGCATGACAGGAGGACAGCATGACAAGAGGACGGCATGACAGGAGGACGGCATGACAGGAGGACAGCATGACAGGAGGACAACATGACAGGAGGACGGCATGACAGGAGGACGGCATGACAAGAGGACGGCATGACAGGAGGACGGCATGACAGGAGGACGGCATGACAGGAGGACAGCATGACAGGAGGACAGCATGACAGGAGGACAACATGACAGGAGGACAACATGACAGGAGGACGGCATGACAGGAGGACGGCATGACAGGAGGACAACATGACAGGAGGACGGCATGACAGGAGGACAGCATGACAGGAGGACGGCATGACAGGAGGACGGCATGACAGGAGGACAACATGACAGGAGGACAACATGACAAGAGGACAACATGACAAGAGGACAACATGACAGGAGGACAGCATGACAAGAGGACAGCATGACAAGAGGACGGCATGACAAGAGGACGGCATGACAAGAGGACGGCATGACAGGAGGACGGCATGACAGGAGGACGGCATGACAAGAGGACGGCATGACAAGAGGACGGCATGACAGGAGGACGGCATGACAGGAGGACAGCATGACAGGAGGACAGCATGACAAGAGGACAACATGACAAGAGGACAACATGACAGGAGGACAACATGACAAGAGGACAACATGACAGGAGGACAACATGACAGGAGGACAGCATGACAGGAGGACAACATGACAGGAGGACAACATGACAAGAGGACAACATGACAAGAGGACAACATGACAGGAGGACAACATGACAAGAGGACAACATGACAGGAGGACAACATGACAAGAGGACAGCATGACAAGAGGACAGCATGACAAGAGGACAACATGACAAGAAGACAACATGACAGGAAGACAACATGACAAGAGGACAGCATGACAAGAGGACAGCATGACAAGAGGACAGCATGACAAGAGGACAACATGACAAGAAGACAACATGACAAGAGGACAACATGACAGGAGGACAACATGACAAGAGGACAGCATGACAAGAGGACAGCATGACAAGAGGACAGCATGACAAGAGGACAACATGACAAGAAGACAACATGACAGGAGGACAACATGACAGGAGGACAGCATGACAAGAAGACAACATGACAAGAGGACAACATGACAGGAGGACAGCATGACAAGAAGACAACATGACAAGAGGACAGCATGACAAGAGGACAACATGACAAGAAGACAACATGACAGGAGGACAACATGACAGGAGGACAGCATGACAAGAAGACAACATGACAGGAGGACAGCATGACAAGAGGACAACATGACAAGAGGACAGCATGACAAGAGGACAACATGACAGGAGGACAACATGACAAGAGGACAGCTGTTCTTCTTTCTAACAGACTTACAGATGTCCTCGTCTTCTTCTGCGCTTTCATTGTGACCCAGTTCTCTTGCAGGAACAGATGTTCCCTCGACTTCACCTCCCTCTTAATTACTGCTGTTAATTAGCACACACACACACACACACACGCACCGACACACACACACACGCACCGACACACACACACACGCACCGACACACACACACGCACCGACACACACACACACACACGCACCGACACACACACACGCACCGACACACACACACACACACACGCACCGACACACACACACGCACCGACACACACACACACACACACGCACCGACACACACACAGCTTTTTAAAGGAAAATGTGGAATATCTAACCTGAAGTAGAATATCTGAAGTAAAAAGGCTTGTTGGCTTTAGGAGGCTGATTCTACAGCAGAAGATTCAGAAGATTGCTCTACATCAGGGGACGGAAACTCCGGTCCTCGAGTTGCAAATGTTAGGAGTTTCCCTGCTGCAACACACCTGATTCAAATCAATGGCTAATTAGCAGACTTGTGCAGTTTGATGTCAAGCTCTGTCCAGTCTGCTAATTAGTTCTGATGTGTGCCAGGTGTGTTGCAGCAGAGAAACTCCTAACATTTGCAGGACTGTGGCACTCGAGGACCGGAGTTTCCGTCCCCTGCTCTACATTGTACCGTCTCAGCACAAACCAGTTAGTGAAACTAGCCTGGCTTTAATCACCAGTAACCAGTGTTACGCATGTTGCTCTGAAAAAATCACAATGCTTGATATTTCTAGTTATTTTTAGTTATTTCTAGTTATTTTTTTTGTCATTTCTAGTTATTTTTAGTCATTTCTAGTTATTTTTAGTTATTTCTAGTTATTTTTAGTCATTTCTAGTAATTTCTCCCAGAAACCGTTCTTTCAAACAATAATCAGCACAGTTTTTCATGCCCCCCGTCTCTGCATGTCATTAAGGCTTTGCTCCGTTAGTTGACAACACGACCCAGCAGCCCATCAGTCTCTGTTTGGCTCCGTCCTCTAACATTGTCAGCTTATATTGAATGAGGCGACGTCAGTTGAATTATTCAGCTGTTGCTTTCAGAAAGAAGATGAACAGGCTTTTCTCTTTCCGTCTCAGATTCTCTCTTTTCCGTCATGCTGCACATGGCAGTGTGTTTCATGTGAAGGTTTAGTTATTTATTCTGTAAGGAATGGAGAGGATTTCAGGTGCAGTAACTTCCTGTCACACCATCAGCTAACAGCTGCATCCTGTACGAGCGCTTCGACACCAGGAAAGTCCTCTCGACTGCACGCCTGAGGATTCGGTTTAGTTGGGGTGCAACATTTTAGGGACCAGGTTTGCACTACTTTAAAGAAGGAGACGTTTAAACAACATGGTTCCCTCCTCGCCAGAGGCGGCGCTGCATGAAGAACTGAAGGAGAAGATGAGACAACGAGAAGGAGAACTGGTTGATGTGCTGCTGAAGGCAGAACAACTGTTTCCGTCATCGTAACGGCTCTGAGGCTTGATCATAATTCTGTCAGAACATGTGGTTCTTCCACATCACGAGTCTTTGTTGATGTTACCTGGGTTTTGATCCACTTCCTGTATCTGGCTCCCTTCTAGCAGATTTAGACCCACTTTTGCTGCTTTGATCCAGACCAGGCTTTGTTTTGGCATTTACACCTCCCCAAGCAAAGCTGACCTTCCCAGCACATGAACTAAAAGGGCCGGTGTTACTGCAGCAGGTTGATGGTTGGAGCTGTTGCTGGTTTGACTTCTTCCATCATGTTTTAGTGATGTTTGAACCAGCACTCTAAGCAAACCCCCACCAACACACCAGATTCAGGGTTGGGGACTCATTCCAGGTCAGATTGGATTAAGTCTCCCACTGTAACCTCAGCTGTTTTATTACCGCTCTGCCGAAAGCGGAATGTGATTAGGTGGTGATGCCCTTTGTTCGCTGCAGCATTATCCTGATGATGTGCATGAGTTCATTAATAGCACATCATGGTTATTGTACACAAGCACAGAGACCCATCAGCTCTTGATGTCATGTTTGACTTGATAAACTCCTTTTTACTGCTTATTAACCGCCAGCTGAGTTTTATACAGGACTTCAACACCGCACTTTATGTCCAAGTATACAAAACCATAAGTACATACAGGAAAGGATCAGGAAATAATAAAAAAAAAAATGACTGGAATAAATACAATCAAATATTCAATAAATTAACAACAAATATATGTAAATAATAGATGAATAATGAACAAGAGTACCATATAATAAATTAATCAAATAAATGAACTGAGAAGCTATGTGTGGATTAACATTATGATATCTGCAACTCCTGTTGCTGGCAGACTTTCCTCGGCTCGGATCCGCTGAAGGTGTGTGTACTAAAACGTGTACAAACTCACCACACACCAGAAAAGAAGTGATTTACTAACAGCACACTGAGGGTTGCGTCTTTCATGTGTCTAGTTAGTACGTCTACATGATTATTCTTTAATATGTTTACAGGTTGTTCTGCGTGTTGGGAGGAGAAGATGTAAATATATTCATGTAGCAGCTGCAATGTGATCTATCAGACCTGAGATCAATGCTGCTGATAGAAACTGTATTTAACATGTTTCTAGAGGACCTGCAGACCGGAACTCAGACCGGTACTCAGACCAGAACTCAGACAGGAACTCAGACCGGAACTCAGACAGGAACTCAGACAGGAACTCAGACAGGAACTCAGACAGGAACTCAGACCGGAACTCAGACAGGAACTCAGACCGGAACTCAGACCGGAACTCAGACAGGAACTCAGACCGGAACTCAGACCGGAACTCAGACCGGAACTCAGACAGGAACTCAGACAGGAACTCAGACCGGAACTCAGACAGGAACTCAGACCGGAACTCAGACCGGAACTCAGACAGGAACTCAGACAGGAACTCAGACCGGAACTCAGACAGGAACTCAGACAGGAACTCAGACAGGAACTCAGACCGGAACTCAAACAGGAACTCAGACAGGAACTCAGACCGGAACTCAGACCGGAACTCAGACAGGAACTCAGACCGGAACTCAGACAGGAACTCAGACAGGAACTCAGACAGGAACTCAGACAGGAACTCAGACCGGAACTCAGACAGGAACTCAGACAGGAACTCAGACAGGAACTCAGACAGGAACTCAGACCGGAACTCAAACAGGAACTCAGACAGGAACTCAGACCGGAACTCAGACCGGAACTCAGACAGGAACTCAGACAGGAACTCAGACCGGAACTCAGACAGGAACTCAGACAGGAACTCAGACAGGAACTCAGACCGGAACTCAGACAGGAACTCAGACAGGAACTCAGACAGGAACTCAGAAAGGAACTCAGACAGGAACTCAGACCGGAACTCAGACAGGAACTCAGACCGGAACTCAGACAGGAACTCAGACAGGAACTCAGACAGGAACTCAGACCGGAACTCAGACAGGAACTCAGACAGGAACTCAGACCGGAACTCAGACCGGAACTCAGACAGGAACTCAGACAGGAACTCAGACAGGAACTCAGACAGGAACTCAGACCGGAACTCAGACCGGAACTCAAACAGGAACTCAGACAGGAACTCAGACCGGAACTCAGACCGGAACTCAGACAGGAACTCAGACAGGAACTCAGACAGGAACTCAGACAGGAACTCAGACCGGAACTCAGACAGGAACTCAGACAGGAACTCAGACCGGAACTCAGACCGGTACTCAGACAGGAACTCAGACCGGTACTCAGACAGGAACTCAGACCGGAACTCAGACCGGAACTCAGACCGGAACTCAGACAGGAACTCAGACCGGAACTCAGACCGGTACTCAGACCGGAACTCAGACAGGAACTCAGACCGGAACTCAGACCGGAACTCAGACAGGAACTCAGACCGGAACTCAGACAGGAACTCAGACCGGAACTCAGACAGGAACTCAGACCGGAACTCAGACAGGAACTCAGACCGGAACTCAGACCGGAACTCAGACAGGAACTCAGACAGGATCTCAGACCGGAACTCAGACAGGAACTCAGACAGGAACTCAGACCGGAACTCAGACAGGAACTCAGACAGGATCTCAGACCGGAACTCAGACCGGAACTCAGACAGGAACTCAGACCGGAACTCAGACCGGTACTCAGACCGGAACTCAGACAGGAACTCAGACCGGAACTCAGACAGGAACTCAGACCGGAACTCAGACAGGAACTCAGACAGGAACTCAGACCGGTACTCAGACCGGAACTCAGACAGGAACTCAGACAGGAACTCAGACCGGAACTCAGACCGGAACTCAGACAGGAACTCAGACAGGAACTCAGACAGGAACTCAGACAGGAACTCAGACCGGAACTCAGACCGGTACTCAGACCGGAACTCAGACAGGAACTCAGACCGGAACTCAGACAGGAACTCAGACCGGAACTCAGACAGGAACTCAGACCGGAACTCAGACCGGAACTCAGACCGGAACTCAGACAGGAACTCAGACCGGAACTCAGACAGGAACTCAGACAGGAACTCAGACCGGAACTCAGACCGGTACTCAGACCGGTACTCAGACCGGAACTCAGACAGGAACTCAGACAGGAACTCAGACCGGAACTCAGACAGGAACTCAGACCGGAACTCAGACAGGAACTCAGACCGGAACTCAGACAGGAACTCAGACAGGAACTCAGACCGGAACTCAGACCGGAACTCAGACAGGAACTCAGACCGGAACTCAGACAGGAACTCAGACAGGAACTCAGACCGGAACTCAGACAGGAACTCAGACCGGAACTCAGACCGGAACTCAGACAGGAACTCAGACAGGATCTCAGACCGGAACTCAGACAGGAACTCAGACAGGAACTCAGACCGGAACTCAGACAGGAACTCAGACAGGATCTCAGACCGGAACTCAGACCGGAACTCAGACAGGAACTCAGACAGGAACTCAGACCGGAACTCAGACCGGAACTCAGACAGGAACTCAGACAGGAACTCAGACCGGAACTCAGACAGGAACTCAGACCGGAACTCAGACCGGAACTCAGACAGGAACTCAGACCGGAACTCAGACAGGAACTCAGACAGGAACTCAGACCGGAACTCAGACAGGAACTCAGACAGGAACTCAGACAGGAACTCAGACCGGAACTCAGACAGGAACTCAGACCGGAACTCAGACCGGAACTCAGACAGGAACTCAGACCGGAACTCAGACAGGAACTCAGACCGGAACTCAGACAGGAACTCAGACTGGAACTCAGACAGGAACTCAGACAGGAACTCAGACAGGAACTCAGACCGGAACTCAGACCGGAACTCAGACCGGTACTCAGACCGGAACTCAGACAGGAACTCAGACAGGAACTCAGACAGGAACTCAGACCGGAACTCAGACAGGAACTCAAACAGGAACTCAGACCGGAACTCAGACAGGAACTCAGACAGGAACTCAGACCGGTACTCAGACCGGAACTCAGACAGGAACTCAGACAGGAACTCAGACCGGAACTCAGACCGGAACTCAGACAGGAACTCAGACCGGAACTCAGACCGGAACTCAGACAGGAACTCAGACAGGAACTCAGACCGGAACTCAGACCGGTACTCAGACCGGAACTCAGACAGGAACTCAGACCGGAACTCAGACAGGAACTCAGACCGGAACTCAGACAGGAACTCAGACCGGAACTCAGACCGGAACTCAGACCGGAACTCAGACAGGAACTCAGACCGGAACTCAGACAGGAACTCAGACAGGAACTCAGACCGGAACTCAGACCGGTACTCAGACCGGTACTCAGACCGGAACTCAGACAGGAACTCAGACAGGAACTCAGACCGGAACTCAGACAGGAACTCAGACCGGAACTCAGACAGGAACTCAGACCGGAACTCAGACAGGAACTCAGACAGGAACTCAGACCGGAACTCAGACCGGAACTCAGACAGGAACTCAGACCGGAACTCAGACAGGAACTCAGACAGGAACTCAGACCGGAACTCAGACAGGAACTCAGACCGGAACTCAGACCGGAACTCAGACAGGAACTCAGACAGGATCTCAGACCGGAACTCAGACAGGAACTCAGACAGGAACTCAGACCGGAACTCAGACAGGAACTCAGACAGGATCTCAGACCGGAACTCAGACCGGAACTCAGACAGGAACTCAGACAGGAACTCAGACCGGAACTCAGACCGGAACTCAGACAGGAACTCAGACAGGAACTCAGACCGGAACTCAGACAGGAACTCAGACCGGAACTCAGACCGGAACTCAGACAGGAACTCAGACCGGAACTCAGACAGGAACTCAGACAGGAACTCAGACCGGAACTCAGACAGGAACTCAGACAGGAACTCAGACAGGAACTCAGACCGGAACTCAGACAGGAACTCAGACCGGAACTCAGACCGGAACTCAGACAGGAACTCAGACCGGAACTCAGACAGGAACTCAGACCGGAACTCAGACAGGAACTCAGACTGGAACTCAGACAGGAACTCAGACAGGAACTCAGACAGGAACTCAGACCGGAACTCAGACCGGAACTCAGACCGGTACTCAGACCGGAACTCAGACAGGAACTCAGACAGGAACTCAGACAGGAACTCAGACCGGAACTCAGACAGGAACTCAAACAGGAACTCAGACCGGAACTCAGACAGGAACTCAGACAGGAACTCAGACAGGAACTCAGACCGGAACTCAGACAGGAACTCAGACTGGAACTAAGACAGGAACTCAGACAGGAACTCAGACCGGAACTCAGACAGGAACTCAGACCGGAACTCAGACAGGAACTCAGACTGGAACTCAGACTGGAACTCAGACAGGAACTCAGACCGGAACTCAGACCGGTACTCAGACCGGAACTCAGACCGGTACTCAGACAGGAACTCAGACAGGAACTCAGACAGGAACTCAGACAGGAACTCAGACCGGAACTCAGACAGGAACTCAGACCGGAACTCAGACCGGAACTCAGACCGGAACTCAGACAGGAACTCAGACAGGAACTCAGACCGTAACTCAGACCGGAACTCAGACCGGAACTCAGACCGGAACTCAGACCGGAACTCAGACCGGAACTCAGACCGGAACTCAGACAGGAACTCAGACAGGAACTCAGACCGGAACTCAGACCGGAACTCAGACCGGAACTCAGACAGGAACTCAGACAGGAACTCAGACCGGAACTCAGACAGGAACTCAGACAGGAACTCAGACCGGAACTCAGACCGGAACTCAGACCGGAACTCAGACAGGAACTCAGACAGGAACTCAAACAGGAACTCAGACCGGAACTCAGACCGGAACTCAGACCGGAACGCAGACCGGAACTCAGACCGGAACTCAGACCGGAACTCAGACAGGAACTCAGACAGGAACTCAGACAGGAACTCAGACCTGAACTCAGACCGGTACTCAGACAGGAACTCAGACCGGTACTCAGACAGGAACTCAGACAGGAACTCAGACAGGAACTCAGACCGGAACTCAGACCGGAACTCAGACAGGAACTCAGACAGGAACTCAGGCCGGAACTCAGACAGGAACTCAGACAGGAACTCAGACCGGAACTCAGACAGGAACTCAGACCGGAACTCAGACAGGAACTCAGACCGGAACTCAGACCGGAACTCAGACAGGAACTCAGACCGGAACTCAGACAGGAACTCAGACAGGAACTCAGACTGGAACTCAGACAGGAACTCAGACCGGAACTCAGACAGGAACTCAGACCGGAACTCAGACAGGAACTCAGACTGGAACTCAGACTGGAACTCAGACAGGAACTCAGACAGGAACTCAGACCGGAACTCAGACAGGAACTCAGACAGGAACTCAGACCGGAACTCAGACAGGAACTCAGACCGGAACTCAGACAGGAACTCAGACTGGAACTCAGACTGGAACTCAGACAGGAACTCAGACAGGAACTCAGACCGGAACTCAGACCGGAACTCAGACCGGTACTCAGACCGGAACTCAGACCGGTACTCAGACAGGAACTCAGACAGGAACTCAGACAGGAACTCAGACAGGAACTCAGACCGGAACTCAGACCGGAACTCAGACAGGAACTCAGACCGGAACTCAGACCGGAACTCAGACAGGAACTCAGACAGGAACTCAGACAGGAACTCAGACCGGAACTCAGACAGGAACTCAGACAGGAACTCAGACAGGAACTCAGACAGGAACTCAGACCGTAACTCAGACCGGAACTCAGACCGGAACTCAGACCGGAACTCAGACAGGAACTCAGACAGGAACTCAGACAGGAACTCAGACAGGAACTCAGACCGGAACTCAGACAGGAACTCAGACAGGAACTCAGACAGGAACTCAGACAGGAACTCAGACCGGAACTCAGACCGGAACTCAGACCGGAACTCAGACAGGAACTCAGACAGGAACTCAGACCGGAACTCAGACAGGAACTCAGACAGGAACTCAGACCGGAACTCAGACCGGAACTCAGACCGGAACTCAGACCGGAACTCAGACAGGAACTCAGACAGGAACTCAAACAGGAACTCAGACCGGAACTCAGACCGGAACTCAGACCGGAACGCAGACCGGAACTCAGACCGGAACTCAGACAGGAACTCAGACAGGAACTCAGACAGGAACTCAGACCTGAACTCAGACAGGAACTCAGACCGGAACTCAGACAGGAACTCAGACAGGAACTCAGGCCGGAACTCAGACAGGAACTCAGACCGGAACTCAGACCGGAACTCAGACAGGAACTCAGACAGGAACTCAGACCGGAACTCAGACAGGAACTCAGACAGGAACTCAGACAGGAACTCAGACAGGAACTCAGACCGGAACTCAGACAGGAACTCAGACAGGAACTCAAACAGGAACTCAGACCGGAACTCAGACAGGAACTCAGACAGGAACTCAAACAGGAACTCAGACAGGAACTCAGACAGGAACTCAGACCGGAACTCAGACAGGAACTCAGACAGGAACTCAGACAGGAACTCAGACCGGAACTCAGACAGGAACTCAGACAGGAACTCAGACCGGAACTCAGACCGGAACTCAAACAGGAACTCAGACAGGAACTCAGACAGGAACTCAGACAGGAACTCAGACCGGAACTCAGAACGGAACTCAGACCGGAACTCAGACAGGAACTCAGACCGGAACTCAGACAGGAACTCAGACAGGAACTCAGACAGGAACTCAGACAGGAACTCAGAACGGAACTCAGACCGGAACTCAGACAGGAACTCAGACCGGAACTCAGACAGGAACTCAGACAGGAACTCAGACCGGAACTCAGACCGGAACTCAGACAGGAACTCAGACAGGAACTCAGACCGGTACTCAGACCGGAACTCAGACAGGAACTCAGACCGGAACTCAGACAGGAACTCAGACAGGAACTCAGACAGGAACTCAGAACGGAACTCAGACCGGAACTCAGACAGGAACTCAGACCGGAACTCAGACAGGAACTCAGACAGGAACTCAGACCGGAACTCAGACCGGAACTCAGACAGGAACTCAGACTGGAACTCAGACAGGAACTCAGACCGGAACTCAGACCGGAACTCAGACCGGAACTCAGACAGGAACTCAGACAGGAACTCAGACCGGTACTCAGACAGGAACTCCGACAGGAACTCAGACAGGAACTCAGACAGGAACTCAGACCGGAACTCAGACCGGAACTCAGACAGGAACTCAGACAGGAACTCAGACCGGAACTCAGACAGGAACTCAGACAGGAACTCAGACAGGAACTCAGACCGGAACTCAGACAGGAACTCAGACAGGAACTCAGACCGGAACTCAGACAGGAACTCAGACCGGAACTCAGACCGGACCTCAGACCGGAACTCAGACCGGAACTCAGACAGGAACTCAGACCGGAACTCAGACCGGACCTCAGACAGGAACTCAGACAGGAACTCAGACCGGAACTCAGACAGGAACTCAGACAGGAACTCAGACCGGAACTCAAACAGGAACTCAGACAGGAACTCAGACAGGAACTCAGACCGGAACTCAGACCGGAACTCAAACAGGAACTCAGACAGGAACTCAGACAGGTACTCAGACCGGAACTCAGACAGGAACTCAGAAAGGAACTCAAACAGGAACTCAGACCGGAACTCAGACCGGAACTCAGACCGGAACTCAGACAGGAACTCAGACCGGAACTCAGACAGGAACTCAGACAGGAACTCAGACCGGAACTCAGACAGGAACTCAGACAGGAACTCAGACCGGAACTCAGACCGGAACTCAGACCGGTACTCAGACAGGAACTCAGACAGGAACTCAGACAGGAACTCAGACCGGAACTCAGACCGGTACTCAGACAGGAACTCAGACAGGAACTCAGACAGGAACTCAGACCGGTACTCAGACCGGAACTCAGACCGGAACTCAGACCGGTACTCAGACAGGAACTCAGACAGGAACTCAGACCGGAACTCAGACCGGAACTCAGACCGGTACTCAGACCGGAACTCAGACCGGAACTCAGACAGGAACTCAGACAGGAACTCAGACAGGAACTCAAACAGGAACTCAGACCGGAACTCAGACAGGAACTCAGACCGGAACTCAGACCGGAACTCAGACAGGAACTCAGACAGGAACTCAAACAGGAACTCAGACCGGAACTCAGACAGGAACTCAGACAGGAACTCAGACCGGAACTCAGACAGGAACTCAGACCGGAACTCAGACAGGAACTCAGACAGGAACTCAGACAGGAACTCAAACAGGAACTCAGACCGGAACTCAGACAGGAACTCAGACCGGAACTCAGACCGGAACTCAGACAGGAACTCAAACAGGAACTCAGACCGGAACTCAGACAGGAACTCAGACCGGAACTCAGACAGGAACTCAGACCGGAACTCAGACAGGAACTCAGACCGGAACTCAGACCGGAACTCAGACCGGAACTCAGACAGGAACTCAAACAGGAACTCAGACCGGAACTCAGACAGGAACTCAAACAGGAACTCAGACCGGAACTCAGACAGGAACTCAGACAGGAACTCAGACAGGAACTCAGACAGGAACTCAAACAGGAACTCAGACCGGAACTCAGACAGGAACTCAGACCGGAACTCAGACCGGAACTCAGACAGGAACTCAAACAGGAACTCAGACCGGAACTCAGACAGGAACTCAGACCGGAACTCAGACAGGAACTCAGACAGGAACTCAGACAGGAACTCAGACAGGAACTCAGACCGGAACTCAGACAGGAACTCAGACAGGAACTCAGACAGGAACTCAGACCGGAACTCAGACAGGAACTCAAACAGGAACTCAAACAGGAACTCAGACCGGAACTCAGACAGGAACTCAGACCGGAACTAAGACCGGTACTCAAACAGGAACTCAGACAGGAACTCAAACAGGAACTCAGACAGGAACTCAGACAGGAACTCAGACAGGAACTCAGACCTGAACTCAGACAGTAACTCAAACAGGAACTCAGACAGGAACTCAAACAGGAACTCAGACAGGAACTCAGACAGGAACTCAGACAGGAACTCAGACCTGAACTCAGACAGGAACTCAGACAGGAACTCAGACAGGAACTCAGACCGGAACTCAGACCGGAACTCAGACCGGAACTCAGACAGGAACTCAGACAGGAACTCAGACAGGAACTCAGACCGGAACTCAGACAGGAACTCAGACAGGAACTCAGACAGGTACTCAGACCGGAACTCAGACCGGAACTCAGAAAGGAACTCAGACCGGACCTCAGACCGGAACTCAGACAGGAACTCAGACAGGAACTCAGACAGGAACTCAAACAGGAACTCAGACCGGAACTCAGACCGGAACTCAGACCGGAACTCAGACAGGAACTCAGACAGGAACTCAAACCGGAACTCAGACAGGAACTCAGACCGGAACTCAGACCGGAACTCAGACCGGAACTCAGACAGGAACTCAAACAGGAACTCAGACCGGAACTCAGACCGGTACTCAGACAGGAACTCAGACCGGAACTCAGACAGGAACTCAGACCGGAACTCAAACAGGAACTCAGACCGGAACTCAGACCGGAACTCAGACCGGAACTCAGACATTAACTCAGACCGGAACTCAAACAGGAACTCAGACCGGAACTCAGACCGGTACTCAGACAGGAACTCAGACCGGAACTCAGACAGGAACTCAGACCGGAACTCAGACAGGAACTCAGACAGGAACTCAAACAGGAACTCAGACCGGAACTCAGACAGGAACTCAGACCGGAACTCAGACAGGAACTCAGACAGGAACTCAGACAGGAACTCAGACCGGAACTCAGACCGGTACTCAGACAGGAACTCAGACAGGAACTCAGACAGGAACTCAGACAGGAACTCAGACCGGTACTCAGACCGGAACTCAGACCGGAACTCAGACCGGTACTCAGACAGGAACTCAGACAGGAACTCAGACAGGAACTCAGACCGGTACTCAGACCGGAACTCAGACCGGAACTCAGACAGGAACTCAGACAGGAACTCAGACAGGAACTCAGACAGGAACTCAAACAGGAACTCAGACCGGAACTCAGACAGGAACTCAGACCGGAACTCAGACAGGAACTCAGACAGGAACTCAGACCGGAACTCAGACAGGAACTCAGACCGGAACTCAGACAGGAACTCAGACAGGAACTCAGACCGGTACTCAGACAGGAACTCAGACAGGAACTCAGACAGGAACTCAAACAGGAACTCAGACAGGAACTCAGACCGGAACTCAGACAGGAACTCAGACCGGAACTCAGACAGGAACTCAGACAGGAACTCAGACCGGAACTCAGACCGGTACTCAGACCTGACCTCAGACAGGAACTCAGACAGGAACTCAGACCGGTTCTCAGACCGGAACTCAGACCGGAACTCAGACCGGAACTCAGACAGGAACTCAGACAGGAACTCAGACCGGAACTCAGACCGGAACTCAGACCGGTACTCAGACCGGAACTCAGACCGGAACTCAGACCGGAACTCAGACAGGAACTCAGACCGGAACTCAGACCGGAACTCAGACAGGAACTCAGACAGGAACTCAGACCGGAACTCAGACAGGAACTCAGACCGGAACTCAGACAGGAACTCAGACCGGTACTCAGACCGGAACTCAGACCGGTACTCAGACAGGAACTCAGACCGGAACTCAGACAGGAACTCAGACCGGTACTCAGACCGGAACTCAGACCGGTACTCAGACCGGAACTCAGACCGGAACTCAGACCGGAACTCAGACAGGAACTCAGACCGGAACTCAGACCGGTACTCAGACCGGAACTCAGACCGGTACTCAGACCGGAACTCAGACAGGAACTCAGACCGGAACTCAGACCGGAACTCAGACCGCAACTCAGACCGGTACTCAGACCGGAACTCAGACCGGCACTCAGACAGGAACTCAGACCGGAACTCAGACAGGAACTCAGACAGGAACTCAGACAGGAACTCAGACCGGAACTCAGACAGGAACTCAGACAGGAACTCAGACAGGAACTCAGACAGGAACTCAGACCGGAACTCAGACAGGAACTCAGACAGGAACTCAGACAGGAACTCAGACAGGAACTCAGACAGGTACTCAGACCGGAACTCAGACAGGTACTCAGACAGGAACTCAGACCGGTACTCAGACAGGTACTCAGACCGGAACTCAGACCGGTACTCAGACAGGAACTCAGACAGGAACTCAGACAGGAACTCAGACCGGTACTCAGACCGGAACTCAGACCGGAACTCAGACAGGAACTCAGACAGGAACTCAGACCGGTACTCAGACCGGAACTCAGACCGGAACTCAGACAGGAACTCAGACCGGAACTCAGACAGGAACTCAGACAGGAACTCAGACCGGTACTCAGACCGGAACTCAGACAGGAACTCAGACAGGAACTCAGACCGGTACTCAGACCGGAACTCAGACAGGAACTCAGACAGGAACTCAGACAGGAACTCAGACCGGAACTCAGACAGGAACTCAGACAGGAACTCAGACCGGTACTCAGACCGGAACTCAGACAGGAACTCAGACAGGAACTCAGACCGGTACTCAGACCGGAACTCAGACCGGAACTCAGACAGGAACTCAGACCGGAACTCAGACAGGAACTCAGACCGGTACTCAGACCGGAACTCAGACAGGAACTCAGACCGGAACTCAGACCGGAACTCAGACAGGAACTCAGACCGGAACTCAGACAGGAACTCAGACCGGAACTCAGACAGGAACTCAGACAGGAACTCAGACAGGAACTCAGACCGGTACTCAGACCGGAACTCAGACCGGTACTCAGACCGGAACTCAGACCGGTACTCAGACCGGAACTCAGACCGGAACTCAGACAGGAACTCAGACCGGAACTCAGACCGGAACTCAGACAGGAACTCAGACCGGAACTCAGACAGGAACTCAGACAGGAACTCAGACAGGAACTCAGACCGGAACTCAGACAGGAACTCAGACCGGTACTCAGACCGGAACTCAGACCGGAACTCAGACAGGAACTCAGACAGGAACTCAGACAGGAACTCAGACCGGAACTCAGACCGGAACTCAGACAGGAACTCAGACAGGAACTCAGACAGGAACTCAGACCGGAACTCAGACAGGAACTCAGACCGGAACTCAGACCGGAACTCAGACCGGTACTCAGACAGGAACTCAGACCGGTACTCAGACCGGAACTCAGACCGGTACTCAGACCGGAACTCAGACCGGAACTCAGACAGGAACTCAGACCGGAACTCAGACAGGAACTCAGACAGGAACTCAGACCGGAACTCAGACAGGAACTCAGACCGGAACTCAGACCGGAACTCAGACCGGTACTCAGACAGGAACTCAGACCGGTACTCAGACCGGAACTCAGACCGGTACTCAGACCGGAACTCAGACCGGAACTCAGACAGGAACTCAGACCGGAACTCAGACAGGAACTCAGACAGGAACTCAGACCGGCACTCAGACAGGAACTCAGACCGGAACTCAGACAGGAACTCAGACAGGAACTCAGACAGGAACTCAGACAGGAACTCAGACCGGAACTCAGACAGGAACTCAGACAGGAACTCAGACCGGTACTCAGACAGGAACTCAGACAGGAACTCAGACAGGAACTCAAACAGGAACTCAGACAGGAACTCAGACCGGAACTCAGACAGGAACTCAGACCGGAACTCAGACAGGAACTCAGACAGGAACTCAGACCGGAACTCAGACCGGTACTCAGACCTGACCTCAGACAGGAACTCAGACAGGAACTCAGACCGGTTCTCAGACCGGAACTCAGACCGGAACTCAGACCGGAACTCAGACAGGAACTCAGACAGGAACTCAGACCGGAACTCAGACCGGAACTCAGACCGGTACTCAGACCGGAACTCAGACCGGAACTCAGACCGGAACTCAGACAGGAACTCAGACCGGAACTCAGACCGGAACTCAGACAGGAACTCAGACAGGAACTCAGACCGGAACTCAGACAGGAACTCAGACCGGAACTCAGACAGGAACTCAGACCGGTACTCAGACCGGAACTCAGACCGGTACTCAGACAGGAACTCAGACCGGAACTCAGACAGGAACTCAGACCGGTACTCAGACCGGAACTCAGACCGGTACTCAGACCGGAACTCAGACCGGAACTCAGACCGGAACTCAGACAGGAACTCAGACCGGAACTCAGACCGGTACTCAGACCGGAACTCAGACCGGTACTCAGACCGGAACTCAGACAGGAACTCAGACCGGAACTCAGACCGGAACTCAGACCGCAACTCAGACCGGTACTCAGACCGGAACTCAGACCGGCACTCAGACAGGAACTCAGACCGGAACTCAGACAGGAACTCAGACAGGAACTCAGACAGGAACTCAGACCGGAACTCAGACAGGAACTCAGACAGGAACTCAGACAGGAACTCAGACAGGAACTCAGACCGGAACTCAGACAGGAACTCAGACAGGAACTCAGACAGGAACTCAGACAGGAACTCAGACAGGTACTCAGACCGGAACTCAGACAGGTACTCAGACAGGAACTCAGACCGGTACTCAGACAGGTACTCAGACCGGAACTCAGACCGGTACTCAGACAGGAACTCAGACAGGAACTCAGACAGGAACTCAGACCGGTACTCAGACCGGAACTCAGACCGGAACTCAGACAGGAACTCAGACAGGAACTCAGACCGGTACTCAGACCGGAACTCAGACC
Organism: Telmatherina bonti; assembly: GCF_933228915.1. Classification (NCBI taxonomy): domain Eukaryota; kingdom Metazoa; phylum Chordata; class Actinopteri; order Atheriniformes; family Telmatherinidae; genus Telmatherina; species Telmatherina bonti. The sequence continues at coordinate 1,658,182 of NC_136627.1, read as the reverse complement.
GGAACTCAGACAGGAACTCAGACCGGAACTCAGACAGGAACTCAGACAGGAACTCAGACCGGTACTCAGACCGGAACTCAGACAGGAACTCAGACAGGAACTCAGACCGGTACTCAGACCGGAACTCAGACAGGAACTCAGACAGGAACTCAGACAGGAACTCAGACCGGAACTCAGACAGGAACTCAGACAGGAACTCAGACCGGTACTCAGACCGGAACTCAGACAGGAACTCAGACAGGAACTCAGACCGGTACTCAGACCGGAACTCAGACCGGAACTCAGACAGGAACTCAGACCGGAACTCAGACAGGAACTCAGACCGGTACTCAGACCGGAACTCAGACAGGAACTCAGACCGGAACTCAGACCGGAACTCAGACAGGAACTCAGACCGGAACTCAGACAGGAACTCAGACCGGAACTCAGACAGGAACTCAGACAGGAACTCAGACAGGAACTCAGACCGGTACTCAGACCGGAACTCAGACCGGTACTCAGACCGGAACTCAGACCGGTACTCAGACCGGAACTCAGACCGGAACTCAGACAGGAACTCAGACCGGAACTCAGACCGGAACTCAGACAGGAACTCAGACCGGAACTCAGACAGGAACTCAGACAGGAACTCAGACAGGAACTCAGACCGGAACTCAGACAGGAACTCAGACCGGTACTCAGACCGGAACTCAGACCGGAACTCAGACAGGAACTCAGACAGGAACTCAGACAGGAACTCAGACCGGAACTCAGACCGGAACTCAGACAGGAACTCAGACAGGAACTCAGACAGGAACTCAGACCGGAACTCAGACAGGAACTCAGACCGGAACTCAGACCGGAACTCAGACCGGTACTCAGACAGGAACTCAGACCGGTACTCAGACCGGAACTCAGACCGGTACTCAGACCGGAACTCAGACCGGAACTCAGACAGGAACTCAGACCGGAACTCAGACAGGAACTCAGACAGGAACTCAGACCGGAACACAGACAGGAACTCAGACCGGTACTCAGACCGGAACTCAGACAGGAACTCAGACAGGAACTCAGACCGGTACTCAGACCGGAACTCAGACCGGTACTCAGACCGGAACTCAGACCGGAACTCAGACAGGAACTCAGACCGGAACTCAGACAGGAACTCAGACAGGAACTCAGACCGGAACACAGACAGGAACTCAGACAGGAACTCAGACCGGAACTCAGACAGGAACTCAGACCGGAACTCAGACAGGAACTCAGACCGGTACTCAGACCGGAACTCAGACCGGTACTCAGACAGGAACTCAGACCGGTACTCAGACCGGAACTCAGACCGGTACTCAGACCGGAACTCAGACCGGAACTCAGACCGGTACTCAGACCGGAACTCAGACCGGAACTCAGACCGGAACTCAGACAGGAACTCAGACCGGAACTCAGACCGGAACTCAGACCGGCACTCAGACAGGAACTCAGACCGGAACTCAGACAGGAACTCAGACAGGAACTCAGACAGGAACTCAGACCGGAACTCAGACAGGAACTCAGACAGGAACTCAGACAGGAACTCAGACAGGAACTCAGACAGGAACTCAGACCGGAACTCAGACAGGAACTCAGACAGGAACTCAGACAGGAACTCAGACAGGAACTCAGACCGGTACTCAGACAGGTACTCAGACCGGAACTCAGACAGGTACTCAGACAGGAACTCAGACCGGTACTCAGACAGGTACTCAGACCGGAACTCAGACCGGTACTCAGACAGGAACTCAGACAGGAACTCAGACAGGAACTCAGACCGGTACTCAGACCGGAACTCAGACCGGAACTCAGACAGGAACTCAGACAGGAACTCAGACCGGTACTCAGACCGGAACTCAGACCGGAACTCAGACAGGAACTCAGACCGGAACTCAGACAGGAACTCAGACAGGAACTCAGACAGGAACTCAGACCGGTACTCAGACCGGAACTCAGACAGGAACTCAGACAGGAACTCAGACCGGTACTCAGACCGGAACTCAGACAGGAACTCAGACAGGAACTCAGACAGGAACTCAGACAGGAACTCAGACCGGAACTCAGACAGGAACTCAGACAGGAACTCAGACCGGTACTCAGACCGGAACTCAGACAGGAACTCAGACAGGAACTCAGACCGGTACTCAGACCGGAACTCAGACCGGAACTCAGACAGGAACTCAGACCGGAACTCAGACAGGAACTCAGACAGGAACTCAGACCGGAACTCAGACCGGAACTCAGACAGGAACTCAGACCGGAACTCAGACAGGAACTCAGACCGGTACTCAGACCGGAACTCAGACCGGTACTCAGACCGGAACTCAGACCGGAACTCAGACAGGAACTCAGACCGGTACTCAGACCGGAACTCAGACCGGTACTCAGACCGGAACTCAGACCGGTACTCAGACCGGTACTCAGACAGGAACTCAGACCGGAACTCAGACAGGAACTCAGACCGGAACTCAGACCGGTACTCAGACCGGAACTCAGACAGGAACTCAGACAGGAACTCAGACCGGAACTCAGACAGGAACTCAGACAGGAACTCAGACCGGAACTCAGACCGGAACTCAGACAGGAACTCAGACAGGAACTCAGACAGGAACTCAGACCGGAACTCAGACAGGAACTCAGACCGGAACTCAGACCGGAACTCAGACCGGTACTCAGACAGGAACTCAGACCGGTACTCAGACCGGAACTCAGACCGGTACTCAGACCGGAACTCAGACCGGAACTCAGACAGGAACTCAGACCGGAACTCAGACAGGAACTCAGACAGGAACTCAGACCGGAACACAGACAGGAACTCAGACCGGTACTCAGACCGGAACTCAGACAGGAACTCAGACAGGAACTCAGACCGGTACTCAGACCGGAACTCAGACAGGAACTCAGACAGGAACTCAGACCGGAACACAGACAGGAACTCAGACAGGAACTCAGACCGGAACTCAGACAGGAACTCAGACCGGAACTCAGACAGGAACTCAGACCGGTACTCAGACCGGAACTCAGACCGGTACTCAGACAGGAACTCAGACCGGTACTCAGACCGGAACTCAGACCGGTACTCAGACCGGAACTCAGACCGGAACTCAGACAGGAACTCAGACCGGAACTCAGACAGGAACTCAGACAGGAACTCAGACCGGAACTCAGACCGGAACTCAGACAGGAACTCAGACCGGAACTCAGACCGGTACTCAGACCGGAACTCAGACCGGTACTCAGACAGGAACTCAGACCGGTACTCAGACCGGAACTCAGACCGGTACTCAGACCGGAACTCAGACCGGTACTCAGACCGGAACTCAGACCGGAACTCAGACAGGAACTCAGACCGGAACTCAGACCGGAACTCAGACAGGAACTCAGACCGGAACTCAGACAGGAACTCAGACAGGAACTCAGACAGGAACTCAGACCGGAACTCAGACAGGAACTCAGACCGGTACTCAGACCGGAACTCAGACCGGAACTCAGACAGGAACTCAGACAGGAACTCAGACAGGAACTCAGACCGGAACTCAGACCGGAACTCAGACAGGAACTCAGACAGGAACTCAGACAGGAACTCAGACCGGAACTCAGACAGGAACTCAGACCGGAACTCAGACCGGAACTCAGACCGGTACTCAGACAGGAACTCAGACCGGTACTCAGACCGGAACTCAGACCGGTACTCAGACCGGAACTCAGACCGGAACTCAGACAGGAACTCAGACCGGAACTCAGACAGGAACTCAGACAGGAACTCAGACCGGAACACAGACAGGAACTCAGACCGGTACTCAGACCGGAACTCAGACAGGAACTCAGACAGGAACTCAGACCGGTACTCAGACCGGAACTCAGACCGGTACTCAGACCGGAACTCAGACCGGAACTCAGACAGGAACTCAGACCGGAACTCAGACAGGAACTCAGACAGGAACTCAGACCGGAACACAGACAGGAACTCAGACAGGAACTCAGACCGGAACTCAGACAGGAACTCAGACCGGAACTCAGACAGGAACTCAGACCGGTACTCAGACCGGAACTCAGACCGGTACTCAGACAGGAACTCAGACCGGTACTCAGACCGGAACTCAGACCGGTACTCAGACCGGAACTCAGACCGGAACTCAGACAGGAACTCAGACCGGAACTCAGACAGGAACTCAGACAGGAACTCAGACCGGAACTCAGACAGGAACTCAGACCGGAACTCAGACAGGAACTCAGACCGGAACTCAGACAGGAACTCAGACCGGAACTCAGACAGGAACTCAGACAGGAACTCAGACCGGAACACAGACAGGAACTCAGACCGGAACTCAGACAGGAACTCAGACTGGAACTCAGACAGGAACTCAGACAGGAACTCAGACAGGAACTCAGACCGGAACTCAGACCGGAACTCAGACCGGAACTCAGACAGGAACTCAGACCGGTACTCAGACCGGAACTCAGACCGGTACTCAGACAGGAACTCAGACCGGAACTCATACCGGAACTCAGACAGGAACTCAGACCGGAACTCAGACCGGAACTCAGACCGGTACTCAGACCGGAACTCAGACCGGTACTCAGACAGGAACTCAGACCGGTA